>NC_048308.1:53285323-53533657 GCF_013100865.1 Trachemys scripta elegans | reverse complement strand
CCGGCCCCCGGCTCAGCACCGCCGGCCCGGCCCCCGGCTCAGCATCGCCGGCCTGGCCCCCGGCCCAGCACCGCCGGCCCCGCATGTCCCAATTTTCCCGGACATGTTCGGCTTTTTGGAATTTCCCCCCGGACGGGGATTTGAAGCCCAAAAAGCCGGACATGTCCGGGAAAATCCGGACGTATGGTAACCCTAATAGAGTTCTTCTTCAGGAGCAATATCACTTCTCTGGCAACTTTCTTTAGTAAGAAAGGGCCATATTTTCTTTTGTAACAGGAAACTGCAAATGCAAGTGCTCTGTTTCTTTTAGCTTTGCTCTTTAACAGATTAAAGTTCACATCCAGTTTACACTCTTTAGGATGGGTTTGAATGACTGCTACTATCTTTGCGATCTGAGCTTGTGGAGTAGCAGAATCTATTGCTGCTGACCTTCTTTACAGTGGCAAAGCATAACCGAGCAGTCTAACAAACCATGTTAAAACAGGAGAAGCCTAGAGAAAAGGATCCTGGGAATTTAGGAAACAAGATGCAGTTCATTGACTGGTGCTGCTGCCCTGAAAATGAAAATATGGTGCTGAAGCCATGATGGCAATTTGTTTGGTATTTTTAAAGTGTGGGGAAACACTCTTTATATTGTTGGTGCATAATGGGAGATCTACTTTATCTTGGAAATTTAATTTCCCTCTTTAATAGTGTCATTGAGCTAAAGTAGATTGAAAAAAGGAACTTGGATGATTGCCCGGGATCCTTTCAATCGTCTTCATCTGCTGCCCAAGAGGCAATGACAGATGCGTTATTAAATTGCTATTGCTTGAATAATGTCTGCCTGCTTGGGAATGTTGTGCAGTTAGATCTGGTTAATCCAAATCATTTTACAAAACCCCATTTTAATTTCCAGTAGAAAACAATCTTCAGTTTAACCAAGGAGTAGTCCACAGAGTACATTCTGCTACAGTAAGGCTGGTTACTTATGCCAGTATAATCTTGTGGATACTTGCTTGCAAGGAAACACTAAGCACTGCCAGCAAATTAAGGTTTTATCTTGGTAAGTGGATATGAAATGTATTAACCTAAAAACAACTATAAGGTTTGACATGATCCAGGAGAACAAGGGAAGTCACAGTTAAGACTGCAGCTCTCCCTTATTTGTTTCAAGCTAGTGGAGCACATAAAGCGGAATACCCACACTTTGGATCCTGCTCTCTCACCCCCCGAAAAAATCAAGAAGTGAGTCAAAGATCAAAAATGGTCATGTGGATATTCTGAAACTCTGCACAAATAAAATCGCTTTTTGGCTCAGAAAGCTTGAGAAACTTCAATCCAAGAATTAATTTTCTGAGAATGACTTAAAAGTGAATCATGAAGGAGGCTTGGAATCTCCCTCACAGCTTCTTCCAACCTTTTTGTTTGCTTGCTTGCTTTTTACATGACAAATTAGATAACTGATTGCATCTAATTGGATTGTTTTTCTTGGAAGGATTCGTGGAAGCTTGTTAAACTAGTAGGACTATGACATCCTGAGTACCAAAGAAGTGGAACCTGAGTAATTGAAGGGGGAAGTGATTCCTTACACTTCTCTATATGGTGCAACAAAGCATGCTGGAGGAGTATGATTTGTTAAAGCGCACTGTACTGGCCTTTTACTGTCCTTTGCAGACCCTGGTGGCTCACTCAAAAAGGTACTTAGTTCGCGTTAATGTAGTCATATTTAAAACGCTGGTGGTGGTTTCTGCTAAATATATATTTAATACGGATGTCTTGTGAGGAGAACTGTTTAATTAAAGACTGAACACTGCTCCTTCAATTAGCAACTGAAAAAGCGCCAAATTCCTAACTGATTCCTTTTAGATGACTGCCAGCAAAATGAGAGAAATCCAGACCAGATATTTCTGATAGCTGTAGATGTGATATATTTTGATTTTTAGTAAAGGCTTCTGAAGTATCCACATGCCAGTCTCGTAAGCAAACTAGGGAAATATGGTCTAGGTGAATTACTATAAGGGTGGTTGACAGACCGTACTCAGAGTAGCTTTGCTGTCAAACTGGGCAGAGGGGACACCTATCCCATGAGGTCTCACAGGGGGTCTGTCCTGAGACTGGTACTATTCAATGTTTTCATTAATGACTTGGATAATGGAGTGGAGAGTATGCTGATAAAATTGCAGATGGGGTGGGGGTTACTCATAGTTTGGAGGACAGGATTAGAATTCAAAATGACTGTGACAAATTAGAGAATTGGTCTGAACTCAGCAAAATGAAATTCAACAAAGACAAGTGCAGAGTATTATGCTTAGGAAGGAAAAATCAAATGCACAACTACAAAATGGGGAATAACTGGCTAGGCAAAGGATCTGCACGTTATAGTGGATCACAAATTGAATGAGTCAACAATGTGATTTAGCTGCAAAAAAAGGCTAGTATCAAAAAGCACAAAACTGGGTGAGTGGGTAACAAAATGGCAGATGAAATTCAGTGTTGATAAATGCTAAGTAATGCATGCGGGGAAACATAATCCTAGGGTGACCAGATAGCAATTGTGAAAAATTGGGACGGGGGTGGGTATAATAGGTGCCTATATAAGAAAAAAGCCCCCAAAATCGGGACTGTCCCTATAAAATCGGGACATCTGGTCACCCTACATATTCCCAACTATACATATAAAATGATGGGGTCTAAATTAGCTGTTACCACTCAAGAAAGAGACCTTGGAGTCATTGTGGGTAATTCTCTGAAAACATCCACTTAATGTGCAGCGGCAGTCAAAAAAGCTAACAATGTTGGGAATCATTAAGAAAGGGATAGATAATAAAACAGAAATTATCATATTGCCTCTACATAAATCCATGATATGCCCCCATCTTGAATACTGCATGCAGATGTGGTCACCCTATCTCAAAAAAAGATATATTGGAATTGAAAAAGGTTCAAAAAAGGGCAACAAAAATTATTAGGGGTATGGAACGGCTTCCATATGAGGAGAGATTAATAAGACTGGGACTTTTCAGCTTGGAAAAGAGATGACTAAGGGAGAGATGATAGAGGTCTATAAAATCATAACTGGTGTGGAGAAAGTAAATAAGGAAGTGTTATTTACTACTTTACATACCACAAGAACTAGGGATGAAATGAATACAAAATGAAATTAGTAGGCAGCAGATTTAAAACAAAATTTAATAATGGAGATATCCCATCTCCTAGAACTGGAAGGGACCTTGAAAGGTCATCAAGTCCAGCCCCCTGCCTTCACTAGCAGGACCAAGTACTGATTTTGCCCCAGATTCCCAAGTGGCCCCCTCAAGGATTGAACTCACAACCCTGGGTTTAGCAGGCCAATGCTCAAACCACTGAGCTATCCCTCCCCCCCATGAGTTCCATGAGTTGACTCTGCATTGTGTGAAGAAAAGGAAGTATTTCTTCACACAATGCAGAGTCAACTCATGGAACTCTTTGCCAGAGGATGGCATGAAGGCCAAGACTATAACAGGGTTCAGAAAAGAACTACATAAATTCATGGAGGATAGGTCCATCAATGGCTATTAGCCAAGATTGGCAGGGATGGTGTCCCTAGCCTCTATTTGCCAGAAGCTGGGAGTGGGGGACATTACCTGTTTTGTTGCCTCTGAAGCACCTGGCATTGACCACTATCAGAAGACAGGATACTGGGCTAGATGGACGCTTAGTCTGACCCACTATGGCCATTCTTATGTCCTTAGTATCATTCTGGGGTGTATTAGCAGGCATGTCATATGTCATGGGAGGAAATTGTCCCAATCTACTTGGCATTGGTGAGGTCCCAACTAGAGTACTGTGTCCGGTTCTGGGGGGCCACAATTAAAGAAAGACATGGATAAATTAGAGAGAATCTAGAGGAGAACAACAAAAATGATAGGTCATGTTTTCTTAACCTTTTATGAAGTGTTTTTTTTTTTTAAACTTCCTCATATGTTTAGTCTTGAGAAAAGACTGACACCAGGACATAAGTCTTCAAATATGTTAATAGTTCTTATAAAGAGGATGATGATCAATTGTTCTCCGTATCCACCAAAAATAGGGCAAGAAGTAATTGGCTTAATCTGCAGCAAGGGAGATTTAGGTTAGATATTAGGAAAAACTTTCTAACTATAAGGATAGCTAAGCACAGGAATAGGCTTCAAAGAAGGTTGTGGATAGATATTTTTGGAGAACATTAAGCTCAAAGCTTAAAGAGCTAAACAAACCTTCCTTGTCACTTTTTAACTATGTTTTAAAATCTGTGTTATCCCAGATCTATTGCAAATGCTTGCCAGCAATTAACACTGGCCCATTACTTTCTTCTCGCTATGCACCATTGATTTATATGCTATTTGATTTATATGCCATCACTGGAGGTTTTTTAAGAACAGATTAGACAAACACCTGTCAGGGATGGTCTTAGGCATATTTGGCCTGTCTCAGTGCAGGGGACTGGACTAGATGACCTCTTGAGGTCCCTTCTAGCCCTACATTTCTATGATTCTCTGATATTTCAAAGGTAAAAACAAGTAGGGGAAAAACACTAAAAAGAAATAACATTTCAGGCCTTCTTAAAGCAATAATGAATAGTAAAAAAGACACAAACCTTCCCCTCTTTTGTTCCCCCCACCTCTTGGAAACATTTATCTGTGTCTCTACCAGTGGCCATTTAGATAAAGTATTTAAAGATATATCATTTTATTAAACTGCACTGAGGACTTCCAACCTGTGTGGACACAGCCACAGAAATGTACATTTTTGTATCCACTCTCTGGACGCACTTGTAAGCAGCTGGATTGAAAGCTAATTTTGATGTGACACTGAGTCACTGCTGCTTGGGACACTACTCATACTAATACAAGGATCTAAGAATAAGAAAAGGGTAGCTTTTACATTCGTTCATGACCTCAGTTTAGGCATGAAACCCTGGGAGAGTGAGTGATGCTTGGAAGGGTGCATATTAAAACTGGTCAAAATTTTTTTGGTTGAAAATTGGGTTTTTGACTAAATGAAGTTTTTTTTAATGAAAAGTGTCTGCTTTCTGTGGAAAATTATAGATTTTTGTCCAAAAACTAAACATTTTTCATCTGAAAACCAATATATATTGTATGGAAGAGCCTCACTGGAGTTTTAGTTTAGTTGCCTCCTGTTCCCATTCTTCTATATGGGCCAGGATCTTCAGTTAGACTTCAACTCCCATGGTTCCCTGCAGCCATGGGACTCCTGTGATGCACAGTCTACCCTCATGTCAAGGCTGTATCCCCACTTTGAACTTTAGGGTACAAATGTAGGGGCCTGCATGAAAACTTCTTAGCTTAACTACCAGCTTAGGTCTGGTCCGCTGCCACCATCCCAATGGATTCCCTCCCCTGGGAAGCCTTGAGAAACCTTTCACCAATTCCCTGGTGAATACAGATCCAAACCCCTTGGATCTTAAAACAAGGAAAAATTAACCATCCCCCCTTCTTTCTCCCACCAACTCCTGGTGAATACAGATCCAACCCCCCTGGGATCTTAAAACAAGGAAAAATTAACCATCCCCTCTTCTTTCTCCCACCAACTCCTGGTGAATACAGATCCAACCCCCTTGGATCTAAAACAAGGAAAAAATCAATCAGGTTCTTAAAAAGAAGGTTTTTAATTAAAGAAAAAGGTAAAAATCATCTCTGTAAAATCAGTATGGAAAATAACTTTACAGGGTAATCAAACTTAAAGAGCTCAGAGGACTCCCCTCTAGTCTTAGGTTCAAAGTACAGCAAACAAAGATAAACACTCTAGTAAAAGGTACATTTACAAGTTGAGAAAACAAAGTAAAACTAAGACGCCTTGCCTGGCTATTTACTTACAAGTTTGAAATAGGAGAGACTTGTTTAGAAAGATGTGGAGAACCTGGATTGATGTCTGGTCCCTCTCAGTCCCAAGAGCAAACGCACTCCCAAACAAAGAGCACAAACAAAAGCCTTCCCCCCCCAAGATTTGAAAGTATCTTGTCCCCTTATTGGTCCTTTGATCAGATGCCAGCCAGGTTACCTGAGCTTCTTAACCCTTTACAGGGAAAAGGATTTTGGAGTCTCTGGCCAGGAGGGATTTTATAGTACTGTACACAGGACAGCTATTACCCTTCCCTTTATAGTTCTGACACCTCATGAATAAGTGAGACCGTGGTGGATCATGGGAGATACAGCCCAAACAGGGACCACCTCAGCCTATAGAGACTAATAGGAGCATAATGGGGGCATCTGAAGTAGAATTCTTGTGAGACACTATGGTGGCATTTCTGTATTGAAATATTTTGTTTGAAATACTTCAGATTACAGTATTTTTGGGGGAGGTGAGGGACATAGTTAAAATTTTCCTTTGGGAAAAATACCTTATTTTTTCCACAGTCTGTAGGGCATATAGAAGTAGTATGGATATAAACACATTATCATTAATATCCATGGAACATATGATTCTTGAATACAGTATGTTCAGGGAAACAAAAGTTGCTGTTTTGGATGAAATGTCTAAGGTATTTTAAAACCTCTTCCTCCTGTTCATTTTTTCATGAGTCTTAGGCTGGGTTATCTATCTCATTGTGTGTGCGCATTGGATGTATTTCTTCCAGGATGTGTTGGCTCATTTCCTTGAGTACTTCTAAGTTTTCTGACTTTTTTTCACTCACATAGATAGCTGTAAAAGCTTGAAGGAAGTGAGTCAGCCTCCTGAAATAAACCACTTACTAGTCTGAAGATACTGAATTCAAGAATCCCATGCTCCATGGATATGAATTCATAGGTATTCTTTGAAAAAAGGTAGTGAGGACTCAATATTCTTGTATTCCATATGTTGAAATAGCTTTGGAAAAATATTTTAAAAAACTCTGAGCTTCATTTTAGAACACGGTCCTGCTAGTGAAGGCAGGGGGCTGGACTCGATGACCTTTCAAGGTCCCTTCCAGTTCTAGGAGATGGGATATCTCCATTAATTAAATAATTAACATTGATTTAATGTCTGATTTCAGAATTCCGGTCACTAATGTGTGAAAGCTACAGATTATGAAGAGACAAGGAGAATTTCTGATATGAAATTTGGGACATCAGGGTGGCTCAAGAGGTGTGATGTAAATACAGAGGCATAGCTGCATACCAAGTGTCCTTAATATAGTATTTTGAGTTTTGGCGCTGAAATGTTGCAGATGCAATGTACTTGTAATCATTAGTCATTTTGTTGCTTGCTAAAAACATATATTTAGGCTTTTAAGCTTCCTCTGGAACTATTTCAGAAGACATTGCATATATCCTCTAACGGTATAAGGCAGACACGTGTTTGCCCTCTGAGAGCGAGCACACAACGTACTCTTTTCCATCCTGAGGAGCAAACACCCCAAGAGTGGGTGTCTGCCTGCTGCCAAGTCACTGAGTTGGCATCTGACTACAATCATAAGTAGTTAGTTTAAAAATAGATGCGAAAATACTATTTTTGTAAAACGTATGTTTCATGTTATGCATTGAGTAGATAAAGTTTGTTTCCTTAAAATTGTTTAACATTTAGAGGTGGAATCTAACAAGATACCAGCTCCAAACCTCATGAGCCGAACCATAATACAGAATCTGAGTGCTGCTGAACTTTTGGGAAGTTGGGATCTGGATGCAGATCTGGACTTTGTGACCTGCACATCCATTGCTAATTAACCAGCTTGTTATGGTCTGATGAGCATATGATGGTAGCAAGAAACATTTCATTACAAAAATGTTGACTTGCATTTCCATTGTTGAAGTGTGTGAGCAAATTTTCCATTGTCTGGCGTGTTAGTCAACTGAGAGGTCAAGAGCTCGTGATACAAACTATCTAAATTATTCTCTTCATTAGAGACAAAACAGGGGTGTGTGTGTGGGAGAGGCAGTGTGGCATAGTGAAACAGGTACGGAACTGGTACTTCGGAGACTTGGGTTCTATTCCTGACTCTGTCATTGACCTGCTGGGTGATTGAGAAAGTTACTTCACCACCTCTTTGTGCTTCTTATCAGGCAGGAGGGGCTCAACAGCTGTGGCAGGGAGACCACATAGAAGAAGGAAAACTCTGATTTCAAACCAAGAACATCAGGCCTGGCCAGCTGGTTTGGAACAGTTGTGACAGTCACACATGCTCTATGGATGTGCACTGCCAACCCCAGATAACAGACAGGGTGATAGTGAAGCAAAATACTCGAGACAAACAAGGGAATTTTGTGCCAAATGTGCCCTGTCCAAAACACTTCCAAAAGAAGGAAAAGAAAAGTAGTAATGATTAAAATAACTAATACAAAACACTGAGGGATCCCATCTGTTCATTGCTAGCTTTTCCAGAGCCCCTAATTATCTAGGGAATGTGAGACTACAAGAGAGAAGAAAGTGCAGAATAATGCCAAAGGAGGCAATTCCTCATGGTCATATTTGGCTTCTTAAAAGTTGTTCCCAGTGCAAGGTTTATCTCATATGTGTTGAGTGGTAGAACAATAAGAAGGGAATGCCAAACAGCCAATATTTTTCTCTGTAAGAGATTTAAATGGGAGGAGAAAAGGTTATTTGCGTTTCCCGTGCGTGGTAGATAAACACTGTTGCATGAGTGGAATTAAAAGATAAATGATGAACATGTGGTAGTCTTCCATTTATTTCTCTAGGGACAGGTCCAAGAGGAGGCAGTATTATTTATTGATGATATATTTATTGCACATAGTTATATTTAGGTTGTTATTCCTTCTCATCTAGAAAAATCTGAAAGCGTTTTACACACTTTATAAGCCATATACAGTATAAATAGAAGTCCTTTTACTCATTGTTTGAAATACTGCCATGGAAATATTGCTATCTCAGATGTGAAACATGGCAGCTGTTAATGGTATGTAACTGCATTACTCAATGGTTGAAGACAAGAATTGAATGTGGTATCCAAATGAAAGTGCTGGGAAGTCTAATCGGCCAAATACAATTAATCACATTGGAATTTGGTCAGGACCCCCCTTCTCTTGCAACACTCATCACAAAGGTTCAGATTATAAATCTCATCCAAAACTTGGTACTTGCAACTGCATGATGCTTCTTGCTATCATACTGGAGAACTGACTCTATACTGACTCAGAAAGAAGAGGATTATATACTGAGCTGCCAGCACCATTTCCTGCAACATCTTGGTTCTCCACATAAGTCTTCATTCCCACTACTGATGAGACTGGACTGTCCTTGCTTATGAGATCACAACCTCAGATGGTAAGTATGCAGGCCCCTGAAAGTTGCACTATAAATTAAAAAAGGGATGTGTCAAGTAGTTTGCAGATTTAGACATTCAGCATACAGTTTATGAAAGAAGCAGAGTGGGGTAGATGATAGTGGTGTGGTGGCCATTTAAAAAAATTAAACTTCATTATGAATACATATACTCAACACTGCAGAGCAAGATCAGTATTTAATAATTCCAGTTAGTTACAGAAAACAGTGCTCCTCAAGCCTTTTCACAGGGCAGACCACAACAAATAGAGGCTTTTTTGTGGACCATTTTGCCTCCCATTCACAGTTGCACAGCATCCTTGTGGTAGTTGCTGCAGTTGTTTACATGGGAAAGTATTAGAAAAGTATTTAGCTGTTTTTAATGTGATTTAGTAGCAGGAAAGAATGAATTAGAATCATAAACACTCCATTCTTCTCTGCAGACTGCCTTTGGTCAAAGGACTGTGGTTTAAGAACCAGTAACAGAAAGCATCATAGAAATGGAGTATAAATAACCCCCAATTCTGAGCTATAATTGTACAGAAACAAAATAACAATTTCCCTTCCTTTAGTGTGGCTATTTTAGATACAATAACTTTGGAGGCTTGCACTGTAAGAGACTGCTCAGCCCAAATCAAGAATCTGCAAATCTGAATTGTGGTAGACTGACTAAGAAGCAGATAAATCACCCTTTATTAAGGATAAAAGGCCACGAACAACCTTTTTAGCCACATATGAGATAAAGTGCAAGAAAGAAACTTAAGGAATAAAATATGAGCCTGAAGCCTTTCTTTTCCATTTTTGTTTCCTGCCCTCTATGTATTTTGCTTTAATCATTAGACTAGAGTTACAAAGCATGTAGTGTTTAATAGTACTAATTAAACTGTACTCTACATTTTAATCATATATAATGGTTTATATTATTGGAGTTGCGTGTGATATATCTACATATTTGTTAAAGTGCCACACTTCATGTAAAGAGTCAAATCCATATACACTTTAACTGCCTTTATACTCCAATCCATTCCAGCAAGACGAATTAAAATCCAATGGCTAAATATTTTTGTAGCGGGGAGATACGTACAGAAAATTTGATCAGATTTGCTCCTACTTAGAGGCTTGAACTATTTGTATTGTAGCATGTAGTCACTTCTAATATTTCATCAGAAACAAATGTTATGAACAGTCTGTTTCAGGAACCATGCAGAGGGTGGGTGGGATGGTATGCAGCAACATGTCTTTTGATCTTCAGAAAGCCCTGCATCATTTAATTATTTTTTATTATTTCCTTTACCCTTTATTTGTTAAGGGTAAAGTTCATTCACCCCTGTGCGCTTAGATGGCTGAAGTGGGACTCAAGTGGTGCATTGTTGTTGTGTTGGTCCACTATGTGAGTGTAAATGTCATCCTAAGTAGATAGGCCATATAAGAAGTTAACATAGGCTGCTTAAAATAATGCATGGAGTGTCCCAAATGAGTATGGCGAGATACCACAATGAAGAACATAAGAAGCATCATGTAGAAGAAAAAACATCCAATGATGAAGAAATGCTTTTCAGAGCAGTAATGTTTCCTCATGGAACACTCCTACTGTGAAACAGCTCACCCAGTCAGTTGGTGGCTTCTGTCTCATGTCGGCAATGCTGGAACACTTAGCTCTTTAATGAGGAGAATTTCCTACTTAGCTAAATTATCCATGGTTCGCACACGTGGCTAGGTATCGCAAGGTTGTCCGTGGCTACTCCACTTCTAGCTGGTGTCCCTGCAAGGGTGTGTTTATGGGTTGTACCCTTCCCCCCCGCAATCCCCAGCAGATATAGCTGGGAAATTATTTTGAAGATAATGCATCCTTTTTCCTTCTGGTGTTCACATTGTCTCAAGTGTTTTTTCTGTGACTGGTAATCATGTGAAGCAAATTCACATGCCTTGAACTTGCACTCCAGGGACAGATACAGAGATCAGGTTGGAAGTTTGAATCATAAGCTTTTTAATTTGACCTTTAGAGTTGAAGCAGCAGCAGGCAATAGGAGCTACAGCTGCCAGTCCCACTGCAGTTCTGCCCTGGTGGTTAATGCAGTTTAAGTGGTTATGAAGAAGCTGCACAAATATCTATTAATCTTTCTTAAAACAGCTGAATGAAGAAAGCAGCAGTCACATGCATCTGCAGCAGTGGTAGGGGACCACATGTATAAAAAATGAAGATTAATATTTTACAAGTTTGTTTCTGTTTGCAGAGCTCATAATATGGAGGATTCCTCTTTATAGAAGTTAGATACAGTACCTCTCTGCTCTACCTTAAAGCTGCAGGTATCGGGGCCTCTGCCCTATATATTTGTATTATTAATAACTTTAAGCCCTGGAAAGTGTACCCTGGTAAATGTATGTAATAACAATTTACCTCCTTATTTCATAAAGAAGAATGCAACCTTAGGCTTTTATTTCATTATTTTGAATTCTTCTGGAGATTGGATGTTGCAATGGCTGTGGATGGAGGTGTGGGAAAGATAGTGGGAGCCCTGGAAGTGGGAGCAATGAAAGAGCGGTGGCCGACATTTTAAAAGAGCAAATGTAGTGGGTCTGCAGAAGTGCTTGTGTAACTTGGAGAAATTTTGAGCTGTAATACGCTCTGAAAGAAGGAAGGAAAAGGATAACACATGCTTGAAATGAGACCATGGACCTGCAGGTCAGCACACTTTCTTGGTTCTAGCTTAGGGATGAGGTACACATGGACAGGGTCCAAATAGAATACAGAGCAGAGTTGGGTGCACCCAGCCACGTACTAACCTATGTGACAAATTGTTGGGCACATTTAGACTTATTGTGTTTTGGCTCCTCAACAAAGATCTCAAAGACATGTTACGCAAAACGCGGGATCCAGTCCAATAGCCAGTGTCAGGTCAGGGACAGTACAAATGTGTAGGCTCTGAAATAGAAATGAACTAATAAAATTTCCTGTGCATGCCTGGCTTGGAAAAATAACATCTTTGAAAGTGCATTTGGAAGTTCAGAATTTCCAAAACTCCTTAACTATTTCTGGGCTATACTGTTTCTGCTTGACTTTAATATATGTAACTATGTTATGATTTTTTTTTTTACTATTGAACAAAATAGCTTCTAAAAAGGACAGAACAGAGTTATTCACACACTCTTTCCCCTTGTTTCTGATGTCTGTAGAGTTTCCTTTGGTATGGTGTTGGTACTGTATTGCCATGTGCTTACCAGTTCCAAAAAAAGAGGCCTTTGTGCAAATGAGATGGGCATCTAGTCTTTATTCACAAATGGCCATTTGCGCAAATAATTGTGAGTTTTGCATATGCAAATATGCCTGCACAAAAACCAGAGGGCAGCTAAAAATGCCTTTTTAAGGTCGTAGTCCACAGTTTGCATGTGTATAGTGTTTACAGGATTGGGCCCCTGGTGTTAACTTTTCAACATGAGATTACAGTTGCCATACATGAAAATGAAATATTTTTATTGCAATAACAGAAAATAATCACTGTTCCTCTCATCATGCACGACCTGGACATTTAACTGCCTTTTACAAAAGATTTTAAATCTCTGATTTTAAAAGAACTGGAATTAACTGAAATGTTACTACCAGTAAGAGGCTGAAACTTGGTTTATGGTGTGTAGTTGGTCTTAACAAAACTGATCACATTTTCTTCTTTATTTGTAATGAGGTCCACAGATCCAGGACATTGGGTACATGGCTGTATGCAGCCTCGGAGCCAGACCAAACCTGTCAATCAGAGGCTCTGAGAAACTGCTTGATTTTGTCTGCAGACCAGCTTGTCCCTGCTGGAGAGGAATTTAAAGGAGAAGAACAAGAAGGATACAATAACCAGGCTGTCAGGGTCAGCCTTTATCAGCAGAGGATTCTCTTTTTCCTCAGTGGCTGGGACTCTCCATGTGCCTATGCAGAATGCAGCATGGCAGAGAACTCTGAGGGGGAAAACCAGACATTGTGTCTCCTGCATCTGCCCTGCTCATTAAGTGTCTGCATAGAGATCTGTGCCTGTTCTCTGGAGACCCAGGCCTCTCTCAAGTGTTCAGGAATAGGCAGGGTTTCCAGAAACTGGCACAGGTGACTGGATCAGGCCCCAGGATCAGCAAGTGAGGCGGCTTATTCCCTCATCTCCCACCACACACACATACACATGAGGGGAATGTTGTTTGAAGCACAGTGTCAAAGGGTCAGGGAAGCTACCCACCTGGCCATTGGAGCCTGGGCTCCCTGCCATGTCTGCTGACCACAGAGGTAGCTGCCCAGCCCCTCCCCTCCTCTCCTCTGTGCTGCAGTGGCAGAGGAGATCTACAGACCGGGATCCAGAGCAAGAAGAACCTGGTATCCCCTCGTTCTCTGGGCAAGACAGCTGCTCAGAAGAGTAACCCCAAGGTCCTTCCCCCACTCTCCAGCGGGAAGATCTTTGCAAGATGATGACAGCTTGCACAGTCGAACCATTTATTTGTTCAGGATTTGGTGCTGACAGCACATATGGATTATTTAGCCCCTCCAAGTCTGCCTATAAGAGGATCCAGGTTTCTGACCCGTATAATAATACAGGTAATACACGGGTGTGATAGATTTTGCACTGAGACAAAGTTCAGAGACATTTTTGTCTTCATAAGGAAGACATGGCCTTCATGCAGGAGCTGGCAAGACCTATTTGTTGAAGAATGTCCAGGTTCCTGTGAATGGTTGAACTCTGCTTGTAGCCTAGGTAGAGGAACTCTTCAACGCTCTCCATGGTACTCAACCCCACTTGCACTAGAGGTTCTGAGGCCCAGTTCTGAGGTTCTGGGCCTTGGTCTTCTGCCATTAGACTATTTTGGAAGGTGGGCCTGAAATTCTGTGACTCTTCCATATGCAGGGCAGCGTTGTCAGTGTAGTCTTGGTCAGTGAAGGCTTCTTGACTAGCCTTGATTCCAATGAGTGGAGTGGCAAGACCTAAAATCTAGTCAATAGCTTGACAGAATAGTGCCGGAGTGACAATGCATCCCAGCTGCGCACGTGAGGTTGTGTAGAAACATGGCAGTCTTGTACCTGTGTGAAGATCACGTACCAGATATAGCCAGAGTTCTGACCTGCTGACTGAATCAAAAGCTGCTTTGATATCTATCGATCGATCTATCTATCTATCTATCTATCTATCTATCTATCTATCTATCTATCTATCTATCTATCTATCTATATGCCATGCGAAGCAGGTGGCTAAATTCTCGGTGCAGCTCAGCCAGAAGCCAGTGGTGAAGGATGGTGTCCTTTGTTGATCACCCAAAAGGAAAATTTGATTGCTATGGACAACAATGTCTGTTAAGGAGCTGCTGCATCCTGCCAAGAAGAACATGAGTAAAAACCTTTCCAGGGACCACTAACAATGAGATCAGCCTGTAGTTGCCACACTTGGTTCGAGAGTGTACCGGGGCGCTGTGGTGCCATCTTTCCATGCCGCTGATACTTTGTTTGATGCCCACACTGTTAAGAACAGTTGATGCAGGCCAGTGCTCACTGATTCCAAAGTATGTTTGAGCGGCTCGTATGGAATACCATCAGGTCAAACAGCCTGTCCATTTCGTAACTTTTGGATGGACTTTCATATTTCTTCGTGTGACGGAGAATCAGTGTTCATTCCTGGATCTGCAGCTGTGCAGTTTGCCAGCTCAAATAGCTCTGGGTAGTAGTCAGCAGGGGCATGGCTCACCATGCTTTAATAAGGTGTTTTCCATCTGTACAGGTCCTCATGTATTGATAAGCAGGGAGAGCTGTCTGGTTTCATGATAAGCATGTTAGAAGGCTGTTTATGGATGCCAGCTAGGCGTGTGGTGGCTCTGAAGGAAGGATGCAGATTGTTGTATTTCAGGCCATCCTCTGCTTCGTCGGCCAGGGCATTGATGTAGATCTCATAGTCACAATAGTGTTGGGTTCAAATCTATAAATAATTGAACTTGATCTCACCATGTACACACTGTTGTTGTGAGCATTGATTTAAAAAATGAAAATCACAATTTTAATTATAAAATTGTTATAAAAGTTATAGCTCTTTAGCCAGTTTCGTAGCAAAGTCTAATGGGGAACCAAACACTTTCCCTGTTTAATAAGACTATTTCTTTACTGCCATAAAGGTGTGTACTAATGTGCAACAGTTATCTTGCTGTAAAACCCTAATGGAGACAAGGCACTTGTGTGTACCACGAGGTATCTAGGTAAGATCAACACTATACATCAACCAGCTGTCGTTGACATCACCCAGTTTACCTCATGGTAAATCTACAGTGCCTAATGTGTACTGGGATTTTACAGGGGGGTATCTAATATGCATTCGCTACTGCATTTAGTAGTGAATACAAAACCTAAGGCTGTGCTGAGTTAGTCTCCTAATAAGATGTTTCTCCATATTGTTCCCTTTGGAGGTGCTCTAATGACAGAGGATACTGTTCTTTCTTATTGTTCTGAAGCATGGGTTTCTGATAACGAGTAGCTTTTAAAACATTAGGGTGTGCAATAAGACATTGTTCTGTTGAGCAATTTGAACATTCTGTGATTGTTCCAAATACAAATGTGTTTACTGACTATCATGTAAATTATGTAATTATAGTCTCTTAAAATAACATGTCGTTGCAGAAACTAGTTTTGTCTGCTCCATTTGACCTTTCTGTATGTGATGGCTAACAGAAATAAGATCAACAAAAGAACTGTACATAATGTCAAACACCCTTCAGAATTGGTTGAAGGCAGAGAATTGATTTATTTGTGTATCAAATTTTAAAACAGTCCAACAAGAAATCACCATCGCAACTGATAGGGTTCTTGGCATTTTCAGGAAAAATAAGAACTGAAGGTTCAATCCTGTTTCCCTTATAGTCATTGAGAAAGGTCCCATTGACTTCAGCAGTGGGATAATGCCCTAAATGGGGACACAAACTGAACTAACTTCTCTGTCTTCTCTAAAAGTGATCCCCTTGGGTCAATGTAGAGCAATTTATACTGCTGTTCCCCATAATATATCTGCCTGTGGACAGTCTCCAGGGTTTTCACTCTGGCACGTTTCACCGACGTTAGTTTTAAACATAAAAAATTTTAACTGTTGATTTTGACAAACTTCATATAAATCAACAGTAGAAACATCAGGACGTAAGTGAAAGGTTAGACTGATCTTAACAGGAACCGTGGAGTGTGTCTGGCATTGGCTTTCCTCACTGTTGGTTCATGCAAAAATTTAAATCTACCTGTTGGGAACCCAGGTGAGCGTTATTATTTAAAAAACCAAACAAATAAAATGTTCCAAGCCTGCTGGCTTTACGCAGGACACAGAACTAAAAGAAAACTACTGTTCTGTCATGCACACAGACTGGGCCAGATCCTCAGCTGCTGTAAATCAGTGTGACCCAGAATGTATTGTGCTGTCATTCTGCACCTCTGAAAATACTGAATTCATTTCCAAAAGGCAAAAATCCACAGAATGGGCTCTTGAATACTCTGGCCTGGTTTTCTCTTGTACCAAGATCAGCTCCTCATAGGAGCGATTGAGGGAGTAGTCAGAGAGCTGGTTATGAATCCCTGATTCTCAAGCCGCAGAATTTAGAGCATGTCCTACTTGACTGACTACTGTCATCATCACTAACTACTACTCTTCCAGCTGGTGTACCACAAGCCATTTGGTAATTGGTGATGCACAGGTGCATTCTGCCCTCCACCTGACTTGTCCCCCTCCTGTCCCCAATGCAGTGAGGCAGACCATTTGATGTAGGAACTGGCTTCACACCAGCTGAGAGCTCTGCCACACCAGGGGAATTCCCAGCTAGTCAGCTGGGGCTAGATTCCAGCCTCTTAGTGCCACCTGAGTGGTGATTTTTATCAAGAAATATTTTTCTTAACCTGTTGACCTGTATTTTCTTGTTGCTAGAGCAGAGTAGATAATGTGTAGCAAATAAGTTATTTGATGAAGTTAACCTTTTTTTGTTTGCGGCATGTATTCGAGCAGAGTGATTTTTCCAAAGTTTATTATTTTCTGAACAACTTTATTGAATATGTCTTGGTCTGTAGATCTTTCATTTAATGTTGTCACATGCGTTCAATATTTGAAATTCAAACTCTGTTGGGTAGTTGTGATTGTACATACAGATCACATGGTATTGTCTGTGTTTCTTAATTTGATGAACAGAACTCTTAAAATCAAGTGCCAATACTCCAGGGTGTGTTTTAATTTGTATCATAGTAGTGCCTAGAGACCTCAACCAAGATTGCAATCTCATTGTGCTATGTGCTGTACAAACACACAGTGAGAGACTGTCCCTGACCTAAAGAGTATTTGCGTTTATACTTTGCTTTCCATGAATATTATCTAATATTTGTTAATAATTTTGCTGTTTTCTGCAGACACTTCTGCCAGTAAATATTAATAGAAAATGAGCTGAAAAGCTTCTCAAACAATACAGAAGTGAATTCAGTTTTTTAGCAAATAGTTGTAGAAAACTTTTGAGGCATTTATCAAATTCTAATAGGGGTAGAAATAACCCTTATTCCGTTTTTAATTGATACATTAGTATGATCAGCAGTTAACATTGCTTTGGTAGTTGTTTTGAGGCCTTCTGCCGTCAACTGCAGTTTTTGACCTCTAAAACTAATTTATGAAAGCCCTTTTCATTGTACTGTAGATTCATGTAATAAACCAGGATCAGCATACCAGGCTCTAGGGATAGGAAGATGCGGGTAGACACAGTATCTGATCGTTAACCTAAAATCAGTGCAAATGTTCTTTGAAATACATATTATCAAGGAGTTGTGAGGCAAGGGGAATTGGGGCGACTCCCTCTAATCTCAGCAGAACATTTTGGTAGTATGATTGTGTTTACTGAAACATTGAACGAATTTTATCAAACTTGAGTTTTTTTGGTTATGTTTTTTGAAATGAGTGTAAGTGCATGTAATTGATTATAATGGATATTTTCAGAAGTATTGTGTATTTCATGGCTTCTTTTTGTGTGTAGCTTCTTTTTATGAATGTAGCCAGTCTACTCCGGTGAGTGGGCTTGTTTTGCTGCAGTCCCTACAACTGAAACTCACCTTTTGATGCAGCCCGACATAGTTCCCCCACTTTTTCTTCCTTCAGACCCGTCTGAAAACATACTTCTTCCAAAAAGCCTCTGAATCCTAACCCTCATGTCAAAGATTCGCTAACAAACCAGTCAGTGTCAACTCTTCACCAAAAGGAAAGTTAAAATAAAATACCCAAAATTCCATTTTATTTTGTGAGAGGCACCACAGAAACAGATGTGCAGCTTTTGCACTCTCTGAAAGCTACAGGGGAATCTCTGTGACAGCCTACCTAACTCAGTGTAGATGGGTAGAGCAGGGAGTGGGCCAGTTTGAGGCGCTCACATAGAGCCAGTGCCCATAATATTCTATTAAAGTGGCCCAGGGAGCTGTATTCCAGCTAGACCCCCGGTCAGGGTTCATGGGTCTCACCTTTCCAATCCCTTCCTCTGCACTTCATCCATATAAAACCTGAAGTGCATTTTATCTAAAGCCAGCCTAAGGAGAAAAACTTTTCAGTAACATCTGAGTCCCTTCATGGGTCGTGCCTGTCACAGTTACAGGAACTTCTGACAACAACGTAGCAGCAGTGTTAGAGGGTGCTTATTGAGTGGGGTAGTCCCCTGTGCAGTCAGTACCACTGCTAATCCTCGAGGAAAGGGACAGGAGGCAGAAAAACAGGAAGGAAGGATACAGGAAAATTGTTCTCTGCAAATCTCCAGATTTATAATAGCAAAGATGTGGGAAGTATGTTTTGGAAATACCCTACTCTGCTTCATAGGTAGCCAACATGAGTCATATTTTACAGTGTAGTTCTGAGAAAAGCTTAACATGCTGGTAGTGCAATCATATTAATGTATCCAAGCAAAATATTTTAGTAGA
This sequence comes from Trachemys scripta elegans, assembly GCF_013100865.1. Taxonomy (NCBI): domain Eukaryota; kingdom Metazoa; phylum Chordata; order Testudines; family Emydidae; genus Trachemys; species Trachemys scripta. The sequence goes on along the minus strand of NC_048308.1, from coordinate 53,514,525 downwards.
GTTGCCAAGTAATTCTGTTGATGTATATCTGATTATATTTGTTGGGATATTTTTAATAATAAAAAGAATTGAGAACAATTTGTCAGTCATTTTAAGCTTAGAAAAACATACCGCAGCAACAAAGATCTCTACCAGCCTTTTGTGCTGTTGTCCCATTTCAGTAAACCGTGTACAGCATTTAAAGGGCAGATGTATGTTTCATAACATTTCAAAATGATATTTTTAGAGATTTACAAGTAAACAATGCAAAAGTAGAATGCGGCCATTTGTGAATCTATTTTGATGTCTCTCACTTAAAGCACTCTTCTTTGCTGTCTGCTCACAAAAACAAAAGTCTTTTTGAAGAATAAGTTATGTATGGGAGATATGTATGTGGGACTGAAGGTACTTAATGTTAGCTCATAAGCAGATGGCTCGGCAAGTTGCCATTTGGATGGTCTCAACTGAGCATCACAAGATCCAAGGGCCTGCTCCTGCCCCTATTGTGATCAGTGGGAAAAGTCTCATTGACTTAATGAAAGCAGGATTGGGCCTGAAGTTCCTGTTCTGGATATGTTTGATTTTTGAAATGTATTTGTAGACCGTAATTGGCCTGCAGCTGCTAATCTTGATGAACTTCAAGGTTTGATTGTACTTGTATGCAGTTCTCTTGCATGTACACTTGTTTTGGATTTCATTAAGTTTTAAAAATTATTTCCCACCCTTTTCGACATCAGCTTTATTGTATCCTTTATCTTAGAGTACATCCTGTACAAAAATCCCCATGTGCTGCATAGCTCTATGCATGAGTGAAGTTCTGCTGTGTATGAAGTCATGGCATGCATCATACTGTAGAGTGTCTCAGTGCATTTGAGGACTGCTCTCTGAAACTTTGGGAGCCCTGAAATAAATAACCAACTCCTCCCCCACCCAAGAAATTAGAAGTAAAATAAGTGTAAAATATATGTTTAATATCTCTCACTGCCTTATGCTATTCAGACACATAGTCCTATAATTGCTTCATTTAAAAAAAAATCAGTCACACCTTTTATAGTATACAAATTCTATCCTATTGACAACTCTCCATGGATTGTGGGTGGTTCTACTGCTTTTCCCTTGTTCACCATTTGAATTTTTGTTTCCCAGTAGAGTTTCAACTTTATGCAAGCAATAGGTCACTTAATGTCAAGATTAAAACCCTCCATTCATACTACACAACATGCAGCATAACTTTTTATCAGATACCTAGGTCATGTCTACTCTACAGACTTCTGCCAGGATAGCTATGTCAGTCAGGGATAGGGAGAGGTGTGATTCCTGTGCAACATAATTATGACAGAAAAACCCCTAGTGTGAATAAAGTTATGCTGGCAAAACTGCACTTTTGCTGGCATAGCTTTTTTTACCTCAGAGGAGCTGTAATAAGCTATACCAACAAAAGTGCAGTTTTGCTGTTATTAGCTGCATCCAGACTAGGAGCATTTTGCCAGTATAATATACTCGTAATATACACATCTAGCACTAGGAGTGTTTTACCAGTATAGCTGAAGTGCTGTCAGCAAAAAATGCATACCTGATGCTATACAGGTCTGCAATTAAGAGGGGAAATTATGCAAAACCTTCTACGAGAAGCTTAGATTGCAGGTTAATGTCACACAATGCATTTCTTCCCTTGGAAAGTCCTTATGCCACCTGGTGTGAGCACGGGAAGCCATATTTTGAGTTTGTTTGTATTTTTTATATACATATTTGTGTTTTTTGTGGGACGTAAGGTATAAGTAAATACACAACATGCTTTGAAAACTCACTCCATTGCATCTAAACTTGTAGTTCAGGTAAATTAATTGTAGACAGAATAATGTGTGTCCAGTTCATTAGAGATAAAAGCCAGGATAAAACCCGAGTACTCAGGCTGTATTTGCTAATCTCTAAATAGGTTGCAACTAACAAATGCATCTCCTTTTATTGAAAGTATTTTTATGAGATTCCGTTTTAAGCATGAAAGCTCATTGGTTCAGCAGTTTTTTCATTGTGGATATGAGTGTGGGGGGAGGTAAACTGCATATATGATCCTAGAGATTTAAATACAAGGCAGTTTGTTAGATACAAAACAACAAAAAATCTAGGTTAATGAACCTATAATATTATCCTCTTTATGATTGTTTTGCTATTAGTTCTATGCTTTATCATCCTCAAGTTGACATATACTTTTTGGAATTCTTCTATGGAAAAGTTAAAGAAGGGGGGGAAAGCTAGGAATTTGAATATTGTAGAGAATGTTCTGCTTCTTTTGTTTTTTATTAAACTTCCAAGAGCTTTATTTTTACTATTGTGTGTATTTTGAAATCAATGGGACTATTCAGTGCATAAAGTTAACCATAAAGTTAAGCTTCAGCCTTTTTCAGGATGGGGTCTTCGTAGTAGTAAAGTGAAGTTCAATATGATACGTATTTGTAAAAAGTAGGAGACATCAGTGTTATGAGTCATGGTATTCTGGTGTGCTTGTCACTTGAAATGGTGCTAATACAGGTGCTGACCTAATTTTGTGCAAAGGCTGAGATTTTCAAAAATGGGTGGCCTCAAGTTACGTTCTTATGTCCTTATCCAGGTGCCTAAGTCAGTGACCTGGTCGTCAAACCTGCTGAGCAACAGCCTCTGTTGACTTGAGTCTCCATTGGTAGCTGTTCTTTTAACATTGATTGAGACAAGATTAAAGAAAACAGTTTTGACTTTAAAAACTGGAAAGAAACTAAAGGGCTTTGGCTAGCAATGGACATCAGCCAGAAGCAGTGTGGCAGGGGACATAATCTTACAGTCCTGGGAGGGAGTGCTTCTGAGCCTAGTTCAACAGGAACATGCCTTGTACTTTCGATCTCTGCTTTCCATTTGAACTGCCAAACCTGCCTTCTACGGTGCACCTAACTCTGCCACCCAAAAGGCCATGATGCATGGAGCAGCAGAGGGTCTCCTGTGATAAAGCCTATCATCCCTATAGACCTTTTAACATGGAGAGGGAAGAATGTCGTCTTTACTCAATAGCACGGATAGCTCAGCCAGGATATGTACACAGTGTCTTAACACAAGGTGGAAAATAATAGCGGTGACATTTATTTGTTCATTTTAAACAGAGTAGTTGAAGTATTGCCAAAGAAAACCATTATATGTGCACACATTCTGCTTCCTTCAGAAAAGTATCCGATTAAGTTCATAGAAAATTCCTAACCATATGAGAATCTCCAGACACTCTAGAAAAGACACACGTAACAGCAGCTTGCCCTTGTCTTTCTTTTTAAAACAAGCCTTCTCAGAAGTGGATAATACATGATGCTAGCTGTGTAGATGCAACTCAACATGTCCACCAGCATGTTGTGTAATCATCCTTGCTCCAGAATGATATTGTATGTGGCCTTCAGGCTTGTTTAACATTTCCCTCCATAATCTTGTCACCTGACTCCTAAAACTACACTTGACTCTGATCAAAGTTTGGGGAGAGTAAGAAATAAATGAAAACAGTTAGGCCCACTTTGTGTGTTTTTAGAAGCAAAATGAATAAGGTATTCAGAGTTATACATTTCCTAATGACTGTTACAGTACAATAATGTTAACTGTCTACAAACTATTAGGAAGCTTGTTTGAATGGCACACACTTTGACATCATAGTAGCAGTTTTGTAAACCTCTTTTAATACCTACCTCCTATTGGGCCCATGTACAGACTGGTCGAGAAATGGATGAAAAAGAGAGCTCCTTACTATCACTCCTCTGGATTTGTACCTCCTCTATGTTGCAAGTTTATGTGTGTAGATTAGGAACTGAATTACAGGAAAACTAGCTGATATAAGAAGCTGAGATGAAGTAATATGGTAATTAAAAGTTAGAAGGAAGCAAAAATGGTTGTGTGGGGAGGAAAAAAGAATGAGAGAGACAGCATGAAGAACAGAGTTTTCCTTTTTCTTACCTAGTCTTTTCACAGTATTTCTCTTCTTACTTGCTATTTTTGTCATCCTCTTATTTTCTCCCTAAAAATATGAAATACTTACCCATCAAAAGCTAAATGATGGAAGATATAGCAATACTTTGCATTTCTGTAGGGTATCTTTCTATGTGAAGATGACAAAACACTTTAAAATATTTAATTACCAGTACCTCACAACACAGCTGTGATTTAGGTAAGGGATAAATTAGTGACTGTTATTCTCTAAGAAAAAATATTTTAATAATATTTCTTTCATACCACATAATGCATTGTTTGTTTTTAGATTCTAGTTGCCTTTTGTGGTTCAATATTCTAGAAATTCAGGCTGTGTTGTATAAGATATGTATGCATGGACCATGATATCCTGGCATTTGTATTGCACAGTAGAGACCATTCACTCCAAGAGAGATTGCAGAAGAAATGTAGAAGTGTGCTGTGGCCATCAAGTAATGTATAAAAAGGATGCACGTAAGATGTAGATGAGTGTGAAATGCACATCATTTTACAGTGGGATTAATGAGATCTTCAGGAAAGAGTTTAATCTTGAGGTCATTTCCTTCCTGTTATTGCACTCTTGAATCTTTGCCAGAGTGTGATGGGTGAAGGGCTTTATTTTTGTCTTTGAATACTTTGAGTTTAAATGATGTCAACTTGAAATACTGAAATGTGGAATTCCTCTCAATTCCTCACCACTGTATTCTGTGACACTTCTGAAAGGAGTTACTTTTTGTTTTTGTAGTGTCTTTTTCATGCCCTTTGTTCCAGTTAATTAACCCACTGAACTGCTCCTGTGAATCCAATATCACCAAGGACCCGTATTGCATAGGACAGCATAGAGACACTCTAATAATCACCTAAAATGTCAGTATCCATGATGATGAAAAAGAGGGTTTAGAAAGGGAGGGAAATACATTGGTACGAGCTGCAAGGCAGGATAAAGCTTTGCATGAAAACAAGAGACTAGTGCCTTCCTCACCCCTCAACTAATTCAACTTTAGTAACGTAACATATTTGAAGCTTACAGTTTGGGTGCAGCACTGGAGACTTCTTGGGGTTTCCACTTCTGTGCAACATCTGGAGCAAAAGTAAAAATTAACTAGTAGAAAATTGGAGGAATATGGCAGCTCATTTAGGAACAAAGAATGTAGACCATACGTATACGATGGTGGACTTTGTTCTGGAGAGTAGTGACTCAGAAAAAGATTTTAGGGTGTAGTGGATAATCAGCTGAACATAAGCTCCTAGTATGATGTTGTGGCCAAAACAACTAATGTGATCCTTGGATGCATAAACGGGACAGGAGTAGGGAGGTTATTTTACCTCTAATTTGGCACTTGTGAGATATGCTCTGGGAATTATTTGGGGGAAGTTCTATGGCCTGTAGACCGACTGAGTCACTGTGGAGCTGCTCACGTGAGGCTGAACTATTTACACAGATAAGAGTTGCGCTGTTCATCCCATAAGGCCTGATGCTGACCATAGAATTCAGTGTGAGATTTGCCATTGACTTCAGTGAGAGCAGCATCTGGCCCCTCAGTCTTCTGCTATACTGTATTTTAAATCTCCCTTATCATATCTTCTTCAGATTTTTCCTATCACTGTTCTTTGAGGCAGGGATTGCATCTCTGATTGTTCGTAAAAAGTCATGTGCACTGATGGCACTATGGAAATAATAAAGAAGTTACCAAGTCTGTTTGCAGCAAGTTCATCTCACCTGATTGATTGGAAGCGCTTCACTGAAAGTTCTCTCGAGTATGAATGAACACTTCTGTGGGGTTTTGGGTCCAGTTTTGGTCAATATTAATTACCTAATTATCAAAAATAACAAAAATCTCTTAGCACTATAAACCTATGCAATGCTTTACAAACATACGGTAAGGCAGGGCTTGGTGAGGAACTTGTGGACCAGATCCTGAGCATGACTGAAGAACTCGGAGACATTTAGGAAGGGGAACATAGTGCCAAACTGGCCTTAAACCATCTTTTGTGCTCCCCGATCCTGGGGCCATGCTGGCACAGATAAATTAGAGAAGCCTTATGCCAGCTGCCAGTGGCCACAAGTAGGGATTCTAGCAGTCAGATCAGCTGGTATAAGGGACCCCTAACCATGCTGCCTTTCTCTGTCCCTGCCACCTATGTTGCCTTCGAGGAAGGGGTGGCCTAGTAAAAGCAGCTCTTTGCCATCCGTTGATCCTTTTGTGCTGAGGAATCCTCCAGTGGCTGGCTACATTAGCTTTATGGCATCTTTGCACCAGCAGAATGACACAGAGCAACCTGAGCTGCTCTGAAATAAATGGCTTTGCAGGGAAATCATACGATGTGGTGAAATACTGGGAAAACAAAAGCCAGCTTTCCCAGTGAGCTCCCCACTGTTCTTTGTTGTGACTGGCTTTCTGTCATTTCTGGGATTTTAAAGTCCTCCTGTTTACATCAGTCTGCTTAATGACATATGGGACGTAACTCGCTCTTTGGAATTCTCCCATGGAAAACTAAAGGAAGGAAGCTGAGGGAGGATGGAGCTATTGCATCCTGTACCCTTCAGAGGGGAGTGGCCACAAATAGCTTAGTTTGAAGGACGTAATACTTTATATATTTTGACTTAGGATGTTTGAACCTAGATAAGCCCTTGATTAAAGGAGGACAGTCAATTGTGTGTAACTGGTGGAAACTCCTTAGGAGTTTGAGAACATCCTTCTTAAATCCCTTCCTTATAATGACCGACGGAAGAGAGAAAATGCAGAAGCACCTTTTTGAAGTGATGATTACACAATGATGATAGTAGAGTGTTAGTTCTTCAACACGGAGCTGCACTGTCTGGTTCCAGAAGGCAACTTCTGTAAAACTTACCGCATAGCATTGGAAAACAGGGCTGATGCATGAATAAGATGAATCATGCAGAATACCTCCCGTTGAATGTCTCATTTTCTGATTCTCCAGTTCTTTAATTGGGTCTGATATGAAGGAATGCAGTTTAGGATCAGCAGAGATCCTTTGCAGTAGTGAGGTAAGGCTAGAACGTGCAGTGAAGTGTGGATCCTTTACAGGCAACTTTAGGATTGTATTAAATACGTGTTCTATGTTAAAATTGTTTCCCCCCGGAAAGCCTGTGAAACATTCACAGTCGGCTTGTACTCTGACTTTTATCAGAGTATAAATCACATTTAGTCACTTAACATTTGGAAGTAGGGGAAGGTTGAAAAAGGCTCTGAATTGCATTTAGTGCATTTTAAGTGAATTGCTTTAATACAATTTATCTAGAGACTTGCTTTCCGGGGATGCTTTTGTTCACAAGATTTAATTTGCTTGCTAAACTTTAAGAAGAGGAGTGAGGCCTCGGGATTAAATTTGCCTTCTCCCCTTAATATGTGGTGATACCACTTTTGATTGCTTTTAAGCATTTTTTTGTTGATGTAGAAGAGAAGTGAGGTTCTTTCACTGCTTAAAGTACACACACAAGATTCTCCAGTGAATTATGTGATGCTTCTTTTATTGGTGCCCATAGAACTCTTTAATATTGCAAAACCATGCGTCTTTTTACAGTGTATCAAAATGAAAACTGTCAGTGTGAGAAGGTAGGGACAGAAATTTGTGCCTGGTCAGCCACGTAAAGCCAATACAGATTTTTATTAAACACAAAGAATTCTAACTGAAACAACAAGGAATCAATGAAATTTACAACAAATATTCTTTGTTTCGGTTGTTAGAATTCTTTGTGTTTAATAAAAATCTGAGTGCACTTACGAGCATCACAATAAGAACTAGGATTGATATTTTCAAAGCAGTGCTGTAAAAGTAACGGATGTTAAATCCCCAACATTTAATTGAAAATCTCAGCCTAGAGGTCTCCTGGTGATTGGTGCAAAATTAAGTCCTGGTGTTTTGCATTACTGCTCAATAATGAAAACAAGCAACTTAACTAACATTCTAGTAAAAAAGAAAATACGTAGTGAAAATGTTCAAACTTGAGTAAAATGGAGGAGAGGCAGATCATTCTTTGTAGTATGTTTATTAGAGGAATTGATGTCAGGTCAGTGAAACTCACCTTGAGACAAAAATATACTTGTTAAAAGAATACACTCACTGCACATCAGTTTCCGCAGATCGGGTGACACCTACTTTAAGAGAACACCTGACAGAAATAATAACTTGTCTTAGAAGGATGCTTTGAAACCTTCCCCAGACTGAGATCCACTTTAATAGCTTCTGTAATACATCAGAGCACAAAGCCACCCCTTACCGCTCTCTCGATAAATAGATGTGGAATGTACGTAGTCTTCAATGCACAATAATTTATTGAAATTCATCTAAAATGCTGAATGGCCTAAAACTTTGAAAAATGTAATTTAAAGATTGTTTTAAATTAAGTCTAAAGAACACAAACAGTTATTTTAAAAAATAAAGAAAGCTACAAAACAAGCCATAACAAATCAGAAAGCTTCACATAAAGTAAAACAAATAAATTCCAGAAAAAGAGATTAAGAGGTAAATCCCAGAGGAAGGTAATAGATTAAAGCATGGACAATGTTGCTAGCATCATGATTGGTCTTTTCCAGGCTGTGCTGCATGAATGTTTTTGAAGAGCTTTAGATTGCAAGACCCTTCTAAAGTAATGAATGATAATGACGATACATTTTTTTCATAAATAAAGCCATTCAGCGACTGAATATATTTGAGATCACTTTTTCTCTATGCTGTATATCAAACTCTTTTTAAACCTACTAAAGGAAATGAATTGATTTATACTAACTTTTAAAGTAGTTAAACAGCTATGGGTAGCATATTTTTCTTTTTCACAATGTGAATAGTCCTCCATGAAGGTTCAGTGCTGGAGTATGTGACTTAGAATTTTTTTTTTCCCAAAGGAACAAAATATTTCTCTAAATTTGTGCTCAGTTTAGCTGATACATGTTACAAGCTGTTCTATAACGCAAACTAATGAGCCTGTGGTTGTCTTGTCTCTGTGTTTCATTATCTGCAAGTTTAGGCACTGGGAGCCAGCTTTATAAATGATGCTTCAGCAGCAATGCATTTGTTAATTATGTGAATTCAGAGATAACCTAGAGCAACCTTGATTATTCATTCCACACTAATCCAGACTTTCCTATTATCCAAACAGAATCATGGGTTCCCTGATTTAAGGTGAGAATGTGACTCCATTTCAGATAACAGTTGGTTCCATTTAAGTGCTGCTCTGATAATCAAGGAGGGGCTGCCTGAGTGGCTATTGTAGGGGGTGTTCCTGATGTTCTTCATCGGTGGTGTTTAAGAAAAGAACTGTAAGACTAAGCACCACAACATCTCACTTACAGAGTGCACACTTCAAAGCTTGATGACTGGCTTCCATGTTTATTAACTAAAGATTTTGGGCATCCTCAAACTAGGTGAGTTAGAAGAACCTCATAGGAAGGACCTTCACTTTAGAACCTTCTTAAAAAAACAAAACACATTTGAATTATGAGTTTTGTGAAACAATATGAAGGAGCCATTCTGATTGATCAAGTGATCATAATGTAATGCTATCAGAGAGACCTAGTAACATGGGCACTAACTTTCTGGCCAAGGAGGACTCAACAAGACTCCTCTGAGCCTGTCAATGTGGCTTCTTACTTGGCCAGGGAAGTTGCTCTTGAGTGATGGAAAGCCTTTGCCCATTCATACTTTTCAACAGTTTGGATGCTGCAGGCCAGAGAAACCGAGGCCAGAAAATGAGCATGGATCTGCTCATGGCCATTCAGAGCACTCTTACTATCAGACTAGCCTCAGGCTTAGTAATTTTGTAATGTCTTTAGAAAATTCTGTTTTTAACTCTTATCATTTGTTGGTATTTTATACAAGTTGATTCTGAGGAGGTATATTTTAGGGAGTTTATCCTTTTCTTGGGGCACAGTAGCAAAGACGATATGACAGAGTTTAATAAATCTCTTTTCCTCGCTAGATGCTATAGGATTTCTAATGTCAGATACTCTCCCTTCAGTGGCAGTGCAGATCCTGTGTTGTGACATACTAATAAATGGCAATACATTTAAGGAGGTGTGGTGGGTGTGACTCAGAAGCAATAACACTGCTTACTAAACTATCAGCCTTTGAGAATATTTGACCCTTTAAGTGCTTGGATTCATATTTTGCTGAAACACTTCATTTTCAAATCCCAGTTTACAATTTCAGCTGATTAGAAGAAAGAGGAGAAAACAAGACCAGTTGAAGCTTGCATTCTTTGATGAGGTAGCAGTAATATGTACTTGAAAAGACTCTATGCCAGTGGTTCTCAAACTTTTTTTTTTTTTTTTTTGCAGACCACTTGAAAATTGCTGAAAGTCTCAGCGGACCACTTAATAATCTTATAATCTTTCCAAATGTTGTTTTTACCGTTAGCTAACTATTTTAAAGCACTTTGGATAAAAGCGCTATATTAAAAAAACCCTTAATAATAATTAATGATTTTTTGTTCTATAAATAAAAGCACACAACTCATATTTTAATATCAGTAGTCTTACCTTTCTAATGCGATGGATGTGCCTTCTCTCCCCCGCTGCAGCAGCCCCTGTGCTGGGGCAGGGAAGGAGGGGTGTGTGTCTCTCCCCAGCCACAGCAGCCACAGAGCTGAGACTGGGAAGGAGGGCCATCTCTTCCTGGCAGCTGCAGCCCTGGAGCTGGGGAAAGTTGCCTCATTATCTGGCTGCCACAGCTCTGCATGTCCCAAATCCCCAACCCCCACCCCCTCTTCTCACCTCACTGTCCCCTCCCACCTACCCGCTATTCCCCCAAGGCCACCACCTCACCTTACATAGGCGTTTTCTCCAGGGCCCAGGCACCTAATTAGTGGAGCCACGCCTGCATGGCTCCACTAATTAGGTGGGTGGCCCTTCATTTTCTTGTGTGCGCCCACCCACCTTAGAGGGAACTGTCCGCAGACCACCTGAATCGAGCTCGCGGACCACAGTTTGAAAACCTCTGCTCTATGCTTTAAGTCTTCAAGCCTGGGATTTTTGTAAGTATAGGAGAAACCTAACCCCTACTGATAATTCCATAGTTGAATGTAAAACTACTACAGTGTACCCTATTCTATCATTCCTAGGCAATCAATATATTTTCAACAAAGCAAGAATTATCAAGTAAGGGAGAGCCTTCTGTTTTGTAGTTATATGACAGTGATCATTAGTCGTCTCTCTCGATTTGAGACATGAAGCTGTGGATCTCTCTTGAGCTATTTAGTCATGGATTTAACAAATATGGTAAATCTTTGATTGCCAGCCAATCAAAAAAGGTCCTTCTTTCATGGTTATTATTTTTTAGAAGGTTATATTTGATGCATTGGATAATGTAGCTGTTATTATGACTTTGTAAATGTGGGAAAAATCCCAGATGATATTTTTATAGCTCTTTAGTATTTTGCATATTAAAATTATATTGAATAAAGTCAAATATGTTTTGACTGGATGCCTGTCATACTCTTTGCATTGAAAAATGAGCTGCTCCATAATGGTATCTTGAAATCAAATTGTAATTTTAAAAAACACCTGACATGATTTTTGTTAATGAAATTTAAAAAACACAAACTTTGTTAAACATTATTTTTCAGATGTTTTCCTCTTACAATTCGAAATCATGTATGTCAAATCTTATTTGGTCCCCAGGATACATAGTTGTATGGATTTCTGACCATACAGACTTGGGCTTGATTCATCAAACAAAAGGGTGTTTAATTTTCATTGTACCTGTGTGCTTGGAAGCAGCTCTACCAGCAAGGTCTTTCGGCTTGGATGGGGATGCAGGCAGAATGGCTGCTCTCTGCCATAGGAGAGCAGGTTTAAACTCTGTCTGGGGCTCCATAGAAATGCTACCAGTGCAGACTGCTGAGGGCCATGGGTAGAATCAGGTGGTCTCTGGAGACTTTTCTCTGGGAGAAAGAAAATTTTCTGTTTCATTTTCTCCATTCGAGCCCTGTAGATTCCCCCATTTCACCTTGATATAGATCTCCCCATCCAGATCTTTCATTGTGACCGTCTAGCCTCAGACCCATTCAAAGTACGCAAGTACTACTACTTAATTAGCCAGGAAGACCACACCAGAGTGATGCATTTCTTCTATCCTCTCTACAGAAATCCCAGTTTCTGTTGTAATTCCAGGAATTCAGTCCAATAATGGCTTGTGTGTTCACTAGTGTTAGAATGCCTAGTGGCTAAACAGGGAATATATTGTCAGTGTTACTGTAAAAACTGATTATCCAGGGGAACAAAATAAAAAGACAGCAATTAAAAGCTGAGACAGCATGATGAAGCTAGCACTATAGTAGAAAAGGGAATAAGAACTATAAGAATAGTGCAGTTAGAGTCTGAAAAGTGACTGTAAAAATGGCAGCTTCTTACTCAACAAGGCTGTTCGCTATACATATCCCAACTTATGTCTGTTGATAGCAATGACACAAATCTGTTTTTATTCTAGGTATCCCTGCAGAGTTAACAATGGAAAGGAAAAATTAGTTGGCTTCTATTCCTTTTTCCGCATTGTCTGCAGGATTGTTCACTAAGGTCCAGTCAGTTATGCCTGTGCAAAACTGTGGGCAGTAGTAGTTTTGCACAATTGTCACAGAAGACACAATTTGAGGACATTGGGTTACACAGGTGGATCTGGGAGCCTAATTTGTCTGAAGAACTTTTATTATTGATTATGAGGCAGGAGAAGAAAAAAATTCATCTTGATTCTCAGATTCCAGGTTTCGTTTACAGGGCTAGTAGTGTTTTTTTGTTTTGTTTTGTTTTATTTACTCATAAACTGAACAGTTTGATCGGGAAGTAATTGAGACGTGGTAAACATGGAACCACTTGATACTATTTGAACAAGTCATTTTTTTGGAGTAGATCAGCACTTTAAAAGAACTTAGCTGAATCCCACATCCACCAAATTCTACTACATCATTATGTAGCAATTGTTAATTTCTAGAGCTTGTTGTATCTGATCGAACATTGTTAGGGTTTTTTCCCTCCCAGGCAAAGAGATAGTAACCACATACAGGAATTTGGGGATCTTGCATTGCTAGAGCGGAAATTTGATTTGGCAAATTACAGATGTATGAAGACTGTATTTTATTGCATGTTATATGTTGTGGTCATTGATTTTAGACAAATTGTTTGGCACAGATTCCAGCTCAGTCAGCCAGCTGAACAAATAGCAGTTGGATTAACTGCCAAAAAAGGGTCTACGATTGCTTAAAATTGAAGTTGCCCATGGATGAATGCAGTAATCCTGGCCTGTGGCTTTCAGTCCTCTTCAGCATTTTGACTGCAGTTCAACAGACCAAGGACCAAAGAACTAGTTTCTGAGACTTTAGTTCAGAGTTTTAGTTCTGTGTGTTTGTGTGTGTGAGAGTGAGAGAGTCAGTTCATAGGTAGATTTTTTGTTGTATATTTGTATATTAGTTTAGTTTTCATTTTTATTGGTGTGTAAGGAAAAAGTTTTTTTGTTTAAATCCATGCATTGAAGTTTTAAATTATCTTCCTACTGATAATCATTCTTCCAGTTGAATGACATCACACAAATAGCAAATAACCATATTAAAAAAAAAAATTGCCTCGCCCCCAAACAAACATAAATTATGTGGATTGAGCCATCTCGCAAATCTTTCATTTTTATTAATTTTCCCCACCTCTGTGTTATACTAGCAGTTGAAGCACCAAGGCTGACTATACTTTGATTTAGAAGCATGGTTAGAAATGGCAGTGTTTTTGATGAAAGGGGAGAGAAGCAGGATGCTAACTATGTAGGATATTGTTTTACATCCTGACTAAACAAATTGAAGTGTTAGGAAAATCTGGAATCTTCTCAACTACTCAAGATTTCAGAGGCAGCTTGCACCTTGTGCAGTTTCTTCATTTAAGGCCTGATCCAAAGCCCATTGAAGTCCATGGAAAGACTCCCAATGACTTTAGTGGATGATACAAACGCCCCTTGGCAAAGGGTCCCCTCTTCTTTGCAAACAACTCTCATCTCAGACCTGACAAACTTGCCTCATCAAACACACTGCTTACAGGGTATTTGTCCATAAAGGGTAACATGTAAGGTCTCTATTGAAAGCTTGTCACTTATTAATGTTCATAATCTATGCGTGATGTGTGTTCAGATAATGTTTAAGGATTAGTGTAACTATATTGACATTTATGCCCTTATGGCCATAAGGTTAAAAGACATCACCAGGGAGTAATATCAGGTGATGATAGCTTACTTATGTATCAGGGAATTGCCATCCCTCCCTGGTTAGCTGGTGAGGTAATGAAAAGTACAATTGTCTACCATTGCCCCATCATAGAACAGGCAATGGAAAGATATCAAAGACAACTGCAAGCAACTGAAACCACATGGAGGTTAACAAAAAAAAAAAAAAAAGGGGGGGAGGAACATTATAGCAGACAAAGGGAAGAGACACTCTGGATCCATTCATTGAGGAGACATCTTGTTGAGTGGGGGTGTTTTTAATGAAAGGTTAGATCCTGGATCATGTGAAGCCAACAGGGCTTGCAATAGACTGAACTTTGGGTGGGAACCTACTTTGTTCGATAGGAAAGGTAGCTATAAATAAGTGCAGGCTTTGCTTCAAGTTTGATGGTTTTGTTTTGTAACCATTTGATTCCATCACTGTCTCTTGTTTCCAGTGGAATCTCTGTTCTTTCTTAAATAAAGCTTCTTTTGTTTCATTACAAGTGCTGTGTGTTACATAGGAGTGGTGGTTTAAAGTGAAACTGGTAAACGGGTACTTTTTTGGTAGCTTATATGTTCTTCTAGGTAAACTAATTGTATAACTAATTGTGGTACCATGATTCAGGAGAATACTGTACACACACAGAGCTGAATATTCAGTGTAGAGAATTCAGCTAAGATATATATATCACACACACACACACACACACACACATATATATGTGTGACATTTTAAATAATAAAACTGTATTGCTCTTCTTTTCTTTCTTAGATAGCATACACATTTCTAGGAACATAGGGCTGAATTCTACGACCCTCATTCATGTGAGTGCTCTCATCAAGTCCAAAAAGACTACTTGCATGAATAAGGACTGCACATTAAAACCCACAGAAGGCTAAATTTTCAGTGAATACATTTTAAGAGTGTAGCAATGTGCACTCATGCCCGTGCAATTAAATAGAAATATTTTTTAAAATTAACATGGGTAAACAAGTGCAATGAGAGGGAAGGATCTGTGAGCCTAGTAATGTGCCTACCAAAGCATGTGAGCTCAACTAAACTTGTAAAATATCAGGGTGAACTTTTTGTATAAATAATTCCACATTGACTTACATCAGCTTGTCTGTTGGCAGTCAACTCCTTTTGTGCACTCCTTTGCCCTCTGTGAACAGCTTCTCAGCTGGCATTCCTTTCAGTCAAACAAGAGCCTGGGTAACTGAAAAGTAAGTTGTCACCTGGTGAAAATCTATTTTTAATGATGCCAACACCAAAATGTTAATTAACTTAAAAGAGTAAGATTTTCCTCTCCCAATCCTTCTTTACTATTTCACAGACACCATGCATTCTATTAAGTGCCTGATCCTGTGCATTGCTGAGAGCATCTTATAGGTTTTGAACACCGTGAACACCTACTGGAGTCAGCTAAGAACTGAGTGTGCTGAGTTGCCCTATAGCAGTTGCTTGGCATCTTGCAGGACAAGACCTTAAGAGCATTAAACCTCCTCCTTTCTTCTCTTTGTTTAAAAAAAAATATATTAAAAAGAAATTGATGTACCTGAACCACTATATTGCTGGTCTGTCCATCGAGTTTCAATATATTACAGCTGGGGAATGCTGGATTGTCACATGACAGAGAGAGTGGGACTGCTCTGATGAGAATGTACAATGTGGCACCTCTAAAATGAAAAACATAGTGGTGTTTTCAGTTGTAACATGCTGCTTGTTCCCATTAGCCTAGATATTGAAATTAACACCAAGTGAAGTCTTGTAATTTAATACTTTGCCTTTGCAGGTTACCTTTAACAAGATGCCATACATTTACTATATTTATATATCTGTCTGTTCTCTTTGCATAAATGGATATAAATACCAGCAGTGAAGTGAAAGGCCATTTATGATTGACCGTTTAATTTGAGTTCTCAAAGTCCCTATTTTAATCCCCATTAGTTTGGACAAGAAACCACCACAAACAAGCATTCTATTTTGTGCAAGATCCAAAATTAATGGTCTTTTGGTTTAATGGGATACTCAAAAAAGAAAAAAAAACCACCAACCAAACCTGCAGATTATAAAGAAAAGGGGTTATTTATCCAAAGAACTGTAGATTATTAAATGTGAAATAATGTTAAGGCCTCTTTCTTGTTGCTAGTCATTTCCTGGCTACTATCACCTGACATCTCTCTGGGTTACATGCTGGGCAGAATCCACTGATGTTAGTGGCTAATATTAATTACCGTTTTACAGAAAAGGGTTTTCTTTTTGCTGTTCCAGATGAAAATTCTCCTGCCAATTTCTGGGATTCCAAGAACCGGGGAGTGACGGGCACGCAAAAAGGACAAATCGTATGGCGAATTGAACCTGGCCCCTATTTTATGGAACGTAAGTACCTATGTGTGTAATACAGGGTGGGCATGGACATGGAAACAAGCAGTCCCTAGGGGTTATTAGTTGCTATGACTTTTTGTCAAAGTCTACTAAACAAAGTAGCTTATGGTTAGTGATATTTCCATGTCTGACAGCATTTTGAAATCACCTCTGTTAGCTGTTTTTACACAGAGCCACGCATTGGAAGGGAAAACTGAACAGACCCTAGAGTTTCCCTGAGTGTCTTTAGCATATTGCCACATGTGGGGCTGCTTTGTAGCGCCCCTGCAGCATCAGGCATGGCACTATAGGCATGCCCTGCCTTAGACTAGAAGTTGTGTCTGCTAGGGATGTAAAATATTAAATGGTTAACCGGTAAGCATTAGTCTTATCAGATAACCGACCCTAACCATTAACCTTCATCCCCGGAGTCGGCCAGCATTAGCAGCCAGTCAGTCTATCCCAGTTCCATTCCGTTTAATTGGTTAACCAATTAAATTACATTTTAATCCTTTAAATGGATAATTTTTTTAATGGATATTTACAACCCTAGTGGCCACTGGAGCAGGGTGGCCCTGCCATCAACTCGGCATCATTATCTAAAAACAGTCAAATAGAATAAGAAATGCTGTCTGTGCTTTTAAAAAAAACAAACCTCAAAGGCATGCACTTAGTCCTACCTAAGGCCCTGACCTGATCCTAGGACTCGGGGCTGCACTAGAGAGCTCCTCCCCTGTTCCAGTCTCACCCAGTTCTGCTTCTGAGACTGAGAAGAAGAAGTCAAGCGTCCTTAACTGTCCTGCTGGCTCCAGATTAGTCACTGTCTCCTCCTGTCCCTTCTAGATCTGTGGAAATTAAGTCTTGTTGGTAGCCTGGCCTGAGCAGGGGCATGTCATGGCAGCAACTCCTCCAGCTGGGGGCAGAGAAGAACTGATAGACCCCCTCACAGTTATGTATAGAGGAAGTAAGGGTATGTATCCCTGGGCCTTTGAAGCACCCTTTGGGTGCTTTCTAAGACATGCAGCTGAAGAAAAAGATGTGCATTTTTACTCCAGGAATGTTCTTCCACTCTGAGACCTAGTTTATAGTAGGAAAAAAGATACTTCTATATGTAGCACCATACATATGCTTGGCCCTTTAGATAAAAGTTGTAAGAAAACGGGGTCCCTGCCCCCAAGGAGTTAATAATCTGTCTGCAATCATTATTCTTTTTGCTGGTGTTCAACTAAGTAAATCAGCAAGAGTTCGTGAGAGGAGCTAAAGGCCCAAGGGTATGAAGAGAGGGTGTGGCTGGTAGGGTGTTTTGACCCCAGATCTTTAAAACTTTTTCCCTGTTCCCTCTCTGTAATAGCTAGAGTGTGATAGCCTGGTGCAAAACTCACCTTTTACACCTTCCTGTCAGGAAACAAGTGTTGGATAGAGCTGGGTAGTGGTTGCGTGGGGAGGATGATTGATTCTTGTATCTGTATTATTGCTAGAGGATTTGATTTGATTTGATTTGATTGGGCGTAATTGGCAAATCTGGTTGTTAATGTGCTTCTAAACGATTTTCAAGGGTGTCCTGAGCAGTGGATGATGGGAGCTTTTATTGTAGAGTAGTAAAACTCCAAATGTGTAAATAATGAAATATATGCATGTTTTGTTTGTAATAAATACATATAATTTTGGGGATCTTTTAAAAAAATTGACTTAAAAGTAAAAGGTTAGAACTGCTTTAAAATTTTCTGTTTTTTTAAATGAAACTTTTTCTGGAAATTTTCTATTTCAATCATTCATTTTCTGTTTGTTTTATTTTATTTTATTAAAAAACTGAATATTTGCAGGAGGAATTTTAGGGAGAAAAATCAAAACTTTTTTCCACCATGACTAACCGCTGTACATATCCTTCAAGAAGTTTTATGTACCTTATATACACTTTATTAAGTGTATTAAAATACACTTGATTTTTAGAACAGTCATCTATCCCATCAAGGGTCTGTGCATTTCATAACATAGTTCTGAAAGTACAATAGAACATTATAGAAACATAATAAAAAGTCCTAATAGAATAAAAATGAAATTAATTCAGAGAATCCATTACCATAAAAGAAATGTGTGGGGTGGAGGAGAAGTATAGGCTAGGAAGCTAATAAACACTGGGGGCAAGAGAAACGTCAAATTGTTTTGGCAATATTTTAGATGTGGACGGATGTCTGGGGAACACACTTAGGCCCATCACAGAAAATGTACAATTGCCTGCTGACCTGAGGTGCAATGTTTGGATCTGTAAATGGCTGGTTTTGTGCAGATACAACGTACCATCAAGATCAGAGTCAAGGTGGATATTTAAAATATACTTGGGTTCCAGGGGTAGGGCTTTAAAAACCAGCAATGTTAGCTTAAAATCAGCCAGCCACTTCACAGGCAGCTAACATAAAGAATGCAAGCCAGGTGTAATGTGATCACTGTTGTTTTTGGCATTTAACAATTATGCCACTGTATTATGAACGAGGGAAAGTCAATCTAATACTGTGTTCATGAGCACAGGTTATTCCTATTGCAATGTGTCCCGGGATGAATATGCCACTAGTAGTATGCGTTTCCATTGACGGCATGACCACAAGTGACACCCAACTATTAACCTAACTTCCTACAATAGGGAGTCAGCATGAATGATATGTCATGTAGGTGACAGCTCTCCTTCTGCAAGACTTGTGTTCTTTCAGGGTTGAAGTTAAGGTGGTAGATGGATGCATTAGACCTAATATTTTCCAAACACTCCTCCAGAGCAGTGACCCTCAGGCTAAAGCTATATAGTTGTTTCCTCAGTGTGTGAGTGATACTCTACCCTGTGTTTAGAAATGGACTCACCAGGAGACTCCATGTAATTGAAAATACGGGTCATAATATAGATCCTTGGGGTTTGCCGTATTTAAATCTTAGTGATGACACATATTTGTCCATCAGCACCATATTACTGCTCTTTTCTTGGAATGACTGGAACAACTAAAAGACAGTTCCAGGCACCACACCAATGTCCTTTATTTGCTGAAACTACCATCCATAGTCAGTGTGTCAAATGCTACTGAGGGCCCAGCATGAACAAAATGACTAGTTGACCACAATGCAAAACCAGCAAGAGACTTATTTGTGACCCTGACAAGCATAGCCTAAATGCCAAAGTCTAGTACTCAAATTGGAAGTATTGGTATTCCAGTGCACCTGAAGTTGAGTAGTTGCTACTTTCTCAGTTCTCTTTCTCAAATGGTGCAGGTATGAGACCTGGTGGTAAGTGACAAATACTCAAGTGTGAAAAGAAGGTTTCTTGTCTAAAGATAGCCAGCATACTCACTAAGAAAGGTGTTGATAATACCTGTTAAAAATGGCAACACAGCCACACCATGTGCTAAATAATCAAGATGGTCTACAAGGAATCTGGAATGCCCAATTCCATCACATTAGCTTTTTTCAATGGGAGTTGGGTGGATTGGGCCAAAGGCTCCTTCTACCATCCCCAAAGCTTACATCCTCTTCAGAGAGGCATTTTACATTTTATGCCCTGATTCAGAAAGCTGCTTACCTATAAGTATGTGAGTAGTCCCAGTCAAGTCAAGTGGATTGGTTATATGTTTAAAGTTAGGCACATGGTTTAGTACCCATTAAGGCCCTGATTTATGGTATCTTCAATCCAGGGCCGGCTCTGGGGAGAGAGAGAAGGGGGGTGGCCAGGGCTTCAGCGGGGTGCTGCCACGCGGCCCCTCCCACCATGTCCCCTGCCGGGAGGGCTCCGCACCGCTCCGGTCAGCTGCGGGGGGAAGGACGCGGGCTGCCCTGCCAGGCTTGCTGCAGGGCGCTCCTGTCCTCCACGCCGCTGCCCCCTACAGGGCGGCTGGAGTGGAACAACAACAACAAACAAACAAACAAAAAGCGGCTGTGCCACCCTAGGATTGGGCGGAATGCTGCCTCCTACAAGCTGCCGCCCCAAGCACCAGCTTGCTCGGCTGGTGCCTGGAGCCGGCCCTGCTTCAATCCCTCTAGTTTAGTTCCTCCACGCATTCAGTTCTCCCATCCTATAACCTCCCCTTACGGAACCATCTTCCATTCACACCATTGCCAAACACATAACAAACACAAAGGAAGAACTCTTCTTTTCCTCCCCTCAACTCAAACAAACCACAAAAAGCAGACACAAAAGGTGGCAGGGGAAATTGTCTTTGTTACGAAAATGGTGAGTTTCATTCACTCCCCCAATACACTCCCCCCCCCCCGAAGAATCAACAAAACAAAGACGATCAAGGAAAACTCATATCCTGACGCAAAAGTCAACAAAAAAGCCTGAAAAGACTCTCTTCTAAATAAATGCTCTAACTAGTAATCAAAACAAAGACCAAAAATAATCATAATTGTACACACACTGACATGCTCCAAAAATATCCACAACCAGTACAGATGGGAGTGAGCAGGGGATGAAAAGGAAGGGTGAAATGAAGCACCTGCCGAGTACAATGTCCTGCTCACCTCACAAATAGCGGGTGCCCTTAGGCTGTCCTCTCCAGACAAAGGGACTGACTTTATGCTGCAGTGCCAGCCATAACAGAGGCAGATGTTCCTTTCTTCCGGTCCCTAGGCAAAGGGCAAAAGTGTGATGTTAGCATGAAATGTAACACTCTGTAGCTGTAGAAATTCAACAAAGCAAAATTGAGCTGTGATATCACTGAGATAGCAGCCTGAGATTTAAAAACAGAAATATTTCGTTACTCATGTCATGTAATACAAGTTAATGGGAGCTGCCTGTTTTGGGGAGAGGGAGGTATGGTGGGGGGCTAAAAGCTGTGATTCACTAGTCATCTCAGTTAAGCTGCTGTATGCATTCAAGGATTGTTTAAATACAGAATAGTGACATAAGCTCCATGAAGGGATTATCTCTCTGCTCTCAGTGAAATAAAAAGATCAGTTCAGTGAGTGCTCCTCTGAGTTGGTGGCAATATCGTGCAGGTACAGTTCAGTGTAATGTATTCAGACCATTCTGAGATGCTTTGGAATGTTACTGAAGGTTCTGAGTGTCCATTCTGGGGAACATGATGTTAGGTTGTTCTGGGTTCTGCTCAAACCAGTTCCTTCAGTCCCCAGCCCAGCAGAGGCTGGCATTGTTGCAGATGGGACAGAACTTGGCTAAGGGCTTCTGCTCCTGCACCAGGGGGCTGATTTATAATGGCAGTCTGCTCTGCGTCAATGATGTGAGTCAGGAAAAGCAGAGATCTTGTGACCAGTGTGAAATGGGCCTGATGATGCCCTACTGGAGGGCAGGAATGTTCAGTGGAAGGGATATGGCGGGAAATGGCATAAAAAATGTACCCCTAACCTCCCTTTGTGAAGGCATGGGATTAGAGACCCAGTTCCTACATTGCTGCGGTTCCTAAATCCTGTTTCCTTCCCAAAGAAGGATAGGGTTAGTTCATGGAGTAATGGGGCAGGGAGTTCATAGAATCATATAATATCAGGGTTGGAAGGGACCTCAGGAGGTCATCTAGTCCAACCCCCTGTTCAAAGCAGGACCAATTCCCAACTAAATCATCCCAGCCAGGGTTTTGTCAAGCCTGATCTTAAAAACCTCTAAGGAAGGAGATTCCACCACCTCCCTAGGTAACCCATTCCAGTGCTTCACCACCCTCTTAGTGAAAAAGTTTTTCCTAATATCCAACCTAAACCTCCCCCACTACAACTTGAGACCATTACTCCTTGTTCTGTCATCTGGTACCACTGAGAACAGTCTAGATCCATCCTCTTTGGAACCCCCTTTCAGGTAGTTGAAAGCAGCTATCAAATCCTCCCTCATTCTTCTCTTCTGCAGCCTAAACAATCCCAGTTCCCTCAGCTTCTCCTCGTAAGTCATGTAAGTTGGAAGTTTAGGGAGACCAACCCGGACGAGATGGTAGCTACCACCTTGTTTATGGTTTTCTTTACTGATGAACAGATTTGCAAGCATGAACGGACAGTGAAGTATATCTTTCAGCTGCCATGGAGTGTCTTGAAACCTAGAATCATTTTCAGGGACGCCAAAAATGTCTGTTGTCAAAACCTTGAGCGTTTGGTCCTGAAGCAGCTTTTCAGCTTCAAATACTAGGGAAATAAACTCTTCAGGCAGGTAGAGAACTGGATATACTGTGAAACTATTTCAGGGCCTGATCTTTATCATCTGCTGCACTATCCATTGAAATGGAAAGCAGCAGGGAGTCTCGTCTGTTGTTTTTTCTTATCATTTTTATTTTTAAATCTGTCCACTTTGTACACTGGGGAACAGCCAGATTATCTCCAACCCTTATCTTTGTCATTCTAGGGATCTTAAATATTCCTGAAATATACTATCAAATATATGAGTGACATTCCATGTTCACATAGAATAGAACGATATCCCAGAATAAGACATTAGGAGACCCAATTTGCTGCAAAAGTTGCTGCTGTTCTGATTTTTCTTTGTTTGTAATGGTCTCTTACCATTACATCCGATTATCTCACAATTTTTTCTCATAACATCCCTATAGGGTAGGGTTCTGCTATTATTTCCATTTTACAGATGGGGAACTGAGGCACATTGAGATTAAGTGACTTGCCCAGGGTCACACAAGAAGTCTGTGTCAGAGCAAGAAACTGACCCATGTGTCCCAGGCTATTGCCCAAACCACTGGAACAGCCTTCCTTTCTATGTTCATAAAGTTGTTCTGAAGACTCTCCATATGACTTTTGCGACAAAATTAATTTGTGCACCTATAATGTAGAATTGAATGGAGCGTCTACAAATGTCATCAAAACCATCTGGTGATTTATTAACAATTCTCTCTGAATATGAAATGATTGTAGCAAGAGTATAAGAAAGATGATTAGAAATGTCTTTCTCTCAGAGAGAGAGAGAGAGAGAGAGAGAGAGAGAGATTTACTTTTACCACCCAGGAAAGAGCAGAAAAAGCAAGGTCAGTCTTGGGGTTCACAGACAAGTGGGCTGTAAACAGACATCTGCACTGATAGTGTTTGCATCTCACTTCGCCATCATTTTGTTTGAAAGAGGCTACAAAATAAAAGCCCAGTCCTGTGAACACTTACCACTGGGCATACTGCTTACTCCACTGTCTTCAGCTTTATACAATAGACAAAGGCTATTGAAGCCAATGGGATTCGCTCAGAAGTAAACACTTGTTGGATGGGGGCTCTAAAGTAATAATGTACTATACTGTCCATAATCTCATTCTGGTGAGTGTCAACTTCAAAATTTCTCTCCAAGAAAAATCCTATATAAAGTAGGACTTTAGCTTTAAAGTCATATTTTTTCAAATATATCTATTCTGTACTATGTTTATTTCTATAAATATATTGATTTGCATATATTTGTTGTACTGATGCAAGTTTAAATCTTAAACAGTAACACATGGTAGCTGCTGTTGGGATTTTTTCTGATACTCCAAGTCTTGTCACATCAATCACCTCTGGGATATTTATGGGTAAATTACTACTGTCACTGCAGTGCAACATTCTAGCTCAACATCTGTGCATACAGACCATTTGTATTTTGTACTGATAGAAATCTCAGTTTGGGGCCTGAATGGAATGTGAGATAGGTTCAAGGAATGTAATTATACTGTCTGCCTCATGCTGGTGTACTGATGTTACAGTCAGAGTTGATATATAAGGTGTCTCTATGCAAGCTCTATTTTCAACTAATTATAACTTTGGCAAAAATAGTTCTTTGAGATTGAAACTTGCTGTACTTGGGGTCAGTAAAGCTCATTTTCCAATCATCTCCCTTCGAGTTCGATTTAAAAACATTTTTTGGCTTATTTTCACTTAGTGAGCGGTAGAATTTGAAAAAATTTTGTGTGACCGTTCCTTCCACTCAAATTAAAAAAAAAAAAATTATCTGTTTTAAAAGATGGACTCAGCATTCCATAAATCCTTGAGGATTAATGCTATGGCTAGTTGGCAGGGATGGGGGAAAGGCATTGTTAAGAACACAAAGTTCAATGTTTTCAAAGTTACATCAATGAGAAGTTGTTTTGACCAAGAATATTTATTGCAAGTTGACTATCAAATATTCATCGCTTGTATCCATTTTAATGTTAATATTCCTAATTTTTTTGCTCGTTTAACCCCCTAAATTCTCAGGGCCTGACTCTTGTTTGCATACCTTACTTTGCAAGAAATTAATGAGAGGGGGACTATTCATGGAGTATTGTACAACTCAACATGAGTAAGGGTGGCAGAATTAAGACCAGAGGAAATACAAGATAAATATTTTAATATTTCTCAATCCCATGAGGGTCACCTCAGAATTAGGAAGTTTAGAGTATATTGTAAATAATTAAGCAGCAGAATTTTGAATTAGCTTTGATTAATGAAGAGAATGACATGGCACCTCCAGAGTCCTGGGATGCTGTTCTGCTATTATGTAATCCATGTCCTTTAATTGTTCCATCTGGGGACTGTTTATCTCATTTCTGCATGATTGTTGTCCCCAAACTATTTATAAACTGTTTCTGACAGCATTCAGTATTCTGCTGAAGATGGTTTGGGATTCCCTAGAAATTTTCTTGTTACCTTTTTTTTGTTTTTAAATCTGTTCCCTTTAACCACTATTTTTGAAAGTGTCAGAATCAACCTAAACTTTTATAATCTTTTGTCTCATTTTCACAACAGATGGCAAATCTCCATAATCTCACTAAAACAAAACAGACAATAGGACTACTTGTGCTGAAAATCAAGCATGTACATAAGTGCTTTGCTGAACTGGAGCTTAATATGCAATGTAGATGATTGTGTATAATAATATTTTGCACTTAGTCTATCCAAGGATCTCAACACTTTACAAGCCCCATTTTATGTATACGATAAAGGAGACACAGATCCATGGATGTAAGCTCCCTGGGTAAATATACTTCACCTTCACTCAGAACAGTAACATGAACCCTTGTAAACCATGAGTGGGCATTCAGTAAGGATTGTGGAATAATCAAGTTATTTGCATGTGAAATCTATTGTGATAGCTGT
Organism: Trachemys scripta elegans; assembly: GCF_013100865.1. Classification (NCBI taxonomy): domain Eukaryota; kingdom Metazoa; phylum Chordata; order Testudines; family Emydidae; genus Trachemys; species Trachemys scripta. The sequence goes on along the minus strand of NC_048308.1, from coordinate 53,489,000 downwards.
TTAAAGTCAACAACATAATGGTGTAGGGGCCAGAGAGAAAGAAATGGTAGGAGAAGACAGTAGAGGGAAACAGATGAGAGAAATATACGGGAAGAGGGTGGAGGAGAAAACAAGGAGCATCAAAAAGTCTTTGGCTAGGTCTACGCTACCCGCCTGAATCGGCGGGTAGAAATCGACCTCTCGGGGATTGATCCCCGAATCGACGCTCTTACTCCACCAGCGGAGGTGGGAGTAAGCGCTGTCGACAGGAAGCTGCAGAGGTCGATTTTGCCGCCATCCCTACAGTGGGGTAAGTCGGCCGCGATACGTCGAATTCAGCTACGCTATTCACATAGCTGAATTTGCGTATCTTAAATCGACCCCCCCCCCGTAGTGTAGATGTAGCCTTAGTTCTTGACAGGATTAGATCTAAGGCTGGCCCCATCAGTTAGAAACTTTTCTTTTTCTGATCAGTTTAATTTCAACATGAGTTCTCTCAACTTTCCAGCTGGTGATAATATCTATCTTATAGTAAGTGCTGTGCATTTATGTTTGGGGACACATTTGACCAGTGTTCTCTTCCTAACGAATGGCGTTGAATCTCCAGGACCCACTGGTAGTGGTTGAGACACATTTGATATTGTCTCATAGGATCTCAGAACCCAACTACTTGATAAGAGGCCGGGAGGAATGGCATAGTAGTGTGAAGCCACAGCTGACTGGTCTATCATGGCTGCCATAGCTTTGGAGAGTTAGGACCACAGACGGGACCTTATTTAGCTAAATCCTGATGGCATCAAACTAGTGACTTGAGCCTTGTGTTCTAAAAAGAAGTATTTCCATGAAGAGTTTATATTTTTGGTGCTTGGGCCTGAATGGGAGAATGTCTTCAAGTGAAATTTTGTGAATACCTGGGATATCAAAGCTCAAACTCTTGAAAAAATGTATAGTAATACGTCTTACGATTAAAGTACAAACATTTATTTATAAATGTTGTTTTTTAAATTGTTAAGTTGTGGACTTCTGTTTAGAACGATCTAATCTGTTGCAAAGGGCCAAGTAGAATAAATTCCCAGCATTCTATGGAAATAATCTTTTATGTGTTTTCATTCCTGTTTTTCGAATTGGGGAAAAATCAATAGAGATTATAGAAACCCTTATGTATTGCTGAAAATGTATATGCAGTACTCTGGACTGCATCCAATAGTTAAGAGATTTGTCAGTAAATAGTGCTGTGAAAGAGTTCCCCCCTCCCACCCCCAATTCATAAGAGGATCTGTACGTACAGTGCTGAAGGGCCTCCACACTGTTATAGCTGAAGTACAATACGTCTTTAGCTTTTCAACAAAAATTGAAGGTGACTTGATTATGGTGTACAAATACTTTCATGGGGGGAAAATAACAGGTACTAAATGGGCACTTTCTTCAAGCAGAGAAGTGCATAATAAGAGCCAGTGGCTGGAAGCTGAAACCAGGCACATTCGAATTGGAAATCAGGCATACATTTTTAACAGTGAGGGTGATTAATCCCTGGAACAAACTACCAAGGGAAGTGGTGGATTCTCAATCTCATGGTGTCTTCAAATCAAATCCTCCTTTCTAGAGGAGAGATGCTTTAGTCCAGGGGTGGCCAACTCATGGCTCTGGAGCCGCATGCGGCTCTTCATAGGTTAATATGTGGCTCCTTCCATAGGCACTGACTCCGGGGCCGGAGCAATAGATGCTAACTTTCCAATGTGCCAGGGAATGCTCAGTGCTCAACCCCCTGCTCTGCCCCAGGCTCTGCGCCCACTTCAACCCTTCCCCCGAGCCTGCTATGCCCTCGCTCTTCCCCCCTCCCTACCAGAGCCTCCTGCACACTGCGTAACAGCTGATCATGGTGGGCGGGAGGTGTGGGGAGGGAGCAGGAGGCACTGATTGGTGGGGCTGCTGGCGGGCAGGAGGCGCTGCAGGTTGGAGTGGGGGGAGCTCATGGAGGGGGCTGCTGACATATTAGTGCGACTCTTTGGCAATGTACATTGGTAAATTCTGGCTCCTTCTCAGGCTCACCCCTGCTTTAGTCAATTACAACTTGTGTTTGAATAATGGGTAACTTATTGGGCTCAATACAGGGATAAGTAGGTGAAATTCAATGGCGTGTAATATACAAGAGGTCAGACTAGATGACTTCTGACCTTAAACTCTATGTATCTTAACTTGGAGAAAGAACAGTTACTTACCCTGCAGTAACTGTGGTTTTATGAGATGTTGTAGACAGTGTGGATTCCACACCCTATCCTCCATCCCCACAGAGCCCTCAGCAATCTTGGGCTTAGAACTCCAAGGAAGCTGAAGGAGGCCTGTGGCTGCGTTCTGTCCTCATGCAAGAGAACGAGGAGGCACAGGGAACATGGTGGCCATAGCATGCACTGCTATTCAGAATTCTTCACTCTGGTGTGCATGAGGCGGATGCACACCTACAGTGCGATCCACACTGACATCTTGGATAACCACAGTTATTGTAGAATTAATAACCATTCTGTATTCCAGAACAGTATCCACATTTAAAAAAAAGTTTTCATATGCAATTTAGGCAGAGCCTCACCTTTTACCTCTTGGTTAATTTTTCATCTCAGTATAATGCATGCTGGTGCTTTTTACTGTGATCTAAAAAGATTAATGTATTAATCTTAGCATATTTCTATCATATTTCCCCCTTGAGAAGCCAAATAGTCAGATCCTTAATTATTGCATAAAATATCAAGATACAAAATATCTTCAGTTAAACTGACCAAATATTGAAAAGTAGCTATATCTAGGGCTATATCATTTCCAGGGTTTAATAGTTATATGACAAAATAGTTTAAGCATAAAACAGCTTGCATGCAATACAGTATGGTCTCTTGCATTGCAAGAAATCTAGTTCTAGGTCTGATGAAGATCTTAAGTAATTCTAATTCACCTTTATTTTTTTAGAGTAAAATGGAGCTCTCTTCACAAGTCAATGCCAATACTAAATACATTATTCAATTATCTTGTTTCCCTGTTATTTGGCTCCAGAAGATGTATAAAAAGCAGGTCAATATCTGTCTTGGTTGGTGCTTTCATGAGGACAAAACCACATGCTGAAATGTATTATCTTTCTTATCAAGTGATTATTGTGGATGGGCCACCAGGTTTTTATTGGCTTTGAAGTGATTTCAGGATTTGGCTCTTTCCTCTTTAAGAAGGAAAGATTTTCAGGTTTCCAGAATTTGGAAGGAAATATAGATCATAACTTTCATTGAAATGCCTTTATACTGGAGATGGGATAGATTAATAAATAATGTTGGTGAAACAGCCCGTTACTCATTTCCAGAAGAGTGAACTACGATTCAATTGATTTTCCCCATAAGCGTGGGGCTGCCTCTGTTTTGTCCCACATTAACAATGTATGGATTCCACATGAGTGTCTGTCTGTTTGTTTTCCCAGCTGAAATAAAGATCTGTTTTAAATACTACCATGGTATTAGTGGAGCCCTGAGAGCTACTACCCCATGTATCACTGTGAAAAACCCTGCTGTGATGGTAAGTGGAGCCTTTATATTAGTTTGTAATTTATCTGTAAGGAGATCATTTAACCTGTCATTCAAGTCCACTTAATATCAACATCAATCTCCTAGTTTTGCCATTAACTGGGATTTTTGTGATTTTTTTTACCTGATGCCGTCCAGTTGTATTCTAGGCTGCATAGAAGTAATGGCTCTTGTTAAGGTTACCCAATACTTTTAACGATAAGACTTTGTTTTCAATTGCTTATAATTTTGCCAGACTTTAACTGGTTGGGCTGAGATTTTTCATGCTGTGTGTCTACTTCAGGCTGAATCTTTTTAGAAAGTATGAGCCAAAACAGTTTAACTGTTCCTCAAAATGAGGTTAGGAAATATATATATTTAGCATGGGCAAAACAGTTGTTTTGTTGAGAAGCACAATGACTTGAAATTTAGCAGAGGGCCTTTTGCCATCCCTGTAGAAATCCACAGAAATTTGTCCAAGTCATGAGCCTTTGAAAATCTCAGTTTAGATGCTCAATAGAAGGTGGGACTGGGATGTGGGGCTGAGTATGGGAGGGCTGAGACTGGGACAATGAGTTGGGTTTGGAGGGGACTGGGACAAGTGGTCAGGGAGGGCTGGGTCAAGGATAGGTAGCGGGACCAGGGAAAGAAGCGGGGATGGGGAGACAGGGCAGAAGGATCTGTAATCACTAAAGCATGTTTCCTTTTGAACTTGGAGTAGAACCCAGGATTCGTTCATCCTAGTATTAAATTTTCCTGTCTTCAAATCAGCTGTTCAGCCCACTGGCAAATGTTTGCCTTATCTTCCTGTAGAGACTGGCCTGCATAGAGGATGACAACCTACTACTACTATCACTTTTTTAAAGTCTGCAACCTCTTAATTTAAAATTACATGCAAAAAGCTACATTATATTCTGAGTTGTAATTGTGCACTGCTATTGAAATCTAATGGAAATACATCGTTGCAACTGAAGACGTTATTTGAAGACAATAGGACTGCACAGGTGTAGACTAAGGGAATAATTTGTTCTTCTGTATCTCTGTACAAGAGATGGAAACAGCCCAATTTCACTCTGAGATACCAAGTTGAGATTGAAAATCTGGTTAGTTAGAATTTTTTTTCTTGTGAACTATGCACACCTAACACAGAAAGGAAGACACGATAAACGTGGAACCTCCATGACACCATTTTTAGTCACTGCACACAACTGAACTGTATTTCAGTCCAGTCAGATTACATAGTTTTTAACCACACACAACTATACAACTAAGCAAAACGAACTAAGTTAAAATGAGTTTTCATTTGTAGATTACGTATTTAATCAAAATACAGAGAACTCTCTTGAGATGCATACAATAATCAACATTAAATGCCTTTTGGAACAGAAAACCAGGGATTTAAAAGAAAATAAATTAAACAGGAGCCTGTTTAATGTCACTTGGTAGTAAGTGGATGCAATTGTATTAAATCCAGTGTGAAGTCATTTGGTGAATGTAATTTTTCTATTAAGTAGGACCTTCTGTTAATTGGTTGATAAGTGAGTTTGCTGTAGTACAGCAAGAGCCCTGAACAACAGAATAGGAAATATGGAAGAATCCCCTAGAACATACATCTAAACACGCTGAGCTGTTTGATACTATTTTGGGAACTGGGTGGCTTGAGCCTAATCCTGCAAGGTGCTGAGCATCTCCAGTGGGAGTTTACAGTCTTCAGCATCTTGCAGAGCAGCAGTTAGCACTGACTGTCTTGATCTTGAAAGGTGCCATCACATGCATGTTGTTTGCATGTGTCCTGAATAAACTCTGCTCTAGCAAGTTATTTGTTGCGATAGTAAGCATTGCTTGATGCTCATTTGTTTGGCAATACCCACAATTCAGTGCACTGTCTGCTTACAGCTATTTCGTAGCTATGCTGATGTAACAAACTGAAAAGACTGGGCATGATTCCATGTGTATGCTGAGTTATTTCCTGTGGAGTGATGTACTAAGGAGAAACATGAATAGCTTCCTTCAATCTAAACCTCCATGTATATGTAAAACGTACCTTTTCTGAGTTTGGGTTTACCCATATCTCAAGCCTGAGATGACTAAAACTCCAATTTATTGGACTATTAATTACTTATTAAAAGTAGGTAGCTCTATTGAGAGTTGCCCAGTGACTAAAATGGAAGTTACCAGGGTAGATGGAAAAATTCCTGGTAATACCTGAAAATAATTGAATTCTCATGACTATTCCATAAGCATCTTGTAGTGCAATAGATTTAGATTTTCTTCACAACATCAAACAATTACTATTTATCCCAGTGCTGAACACACTTTTGTGAAATACCGACTATTTTAAGTAAATAGTTTTAATCGTTAAAAATAAATAATTCAGTTCTGTTAAATAAATGCATTATTATATGCACTGCAAGGCTTCCCAACTTTGTATTGTACTTATTTCAGTTTATCACTCTATGTACCCAGTTTACATAATATAATGTGTAGCCAGATAATCCTCTGGTAACTATACAGTTGTGGACACTGAAAGTTGTAATTTATTTCATGTCATTAGTATTTTCTTGATCTTGCACTCCTCCTTTTTAAGGAGGTCTGTATTGTATGGGTATATACAATAAATAGGTGAAAGATGTGGGTATTTAAGATTGTATTTCATTGTCATTGTGTTAGTATGCTAGCAAAGTGCCAGCCTTAATGTAAATTCCATTGCAGTGAAGCTGCTGTAACATTGATGTATTTTTACCTTTATAATAGTTGAATTGAATGGAGGCATTTTTTCTGTTTTTAAAAAAAAAGTATTGCTCATGTGGACAGTTTGTTGCCATGACTTATTAGTATGATAATGTGGTCTTATCTGATGGAATGACTCCTCAGAAAAAATATACAGAGAATCAGCAAGGACTTTTTCTTAATGAAGAATGTTTGGAACAAGAAATCAATGTAAGTTAACAGCCAAAAAACAAACAAACCCCGAAAACTCCACTGTTCTTATGACCTTTGGTGTTCAGCCCAACTGTCCCAAAGATATCTATACCCTGCTCTGCTTTCCAAGCACCTTTGCAAAGGATAGAAGAAGCTGAGATGGAGTTAATCCATTGTCCATGGATGACTAGGTCATTCTGCTGCATGGTGTCACAGGTGACTTACCCTTATTTGGAATAATAGTTTCATAGTCAATAGGCACGTGACAGAATGCAGAACACCTTTATTGAGAAATGTTATTGCATGAGAAATGGTGAATCATGAATATAGTACTTATGCAAAATGAAATATGCTGAGATGTGTACAATGTAACTTCCTGTCACTGTGTCCTTTCTGAAGAGAATCAAGGCCCATGGAGACCTCAGACAAGAATGTCATCGCTTTTTCTTCATCTCTGCTGTTCTTCATCTTTGCTACATATTCTGCTAAATGTTAGAATTTTGCTAACGAGGAAATTCTTAGACTTTGGATACTGATTAATCCTCATCACTTAGTCTCGCTTTGTTTTTGCGCTACTTTAGTGTGCAGATACATTCCATGATGATTGGCATGGCAGTCAGATTAACAGATGAGATCGCAATATCTGCTTGTTTAAAAAAAAAAAAAAGATTTGAAAAGACAGCCATTACACTTTATATTAAGTTGAGGCCGAGTTTCTTCGTAGATTAAAGATGTTAAGGCCAGCAGAGGCTATTCCAGACATGTATTCTGAACTCCTGGCTGCTGAACCTCATCCAGTAACTTCTGTATCAAGCCCATCACTTCTGTTTGAGTAATAGCCTAATTTTTAGAAAGCTATCCAGTCTTGATGTAAAGAGGTGTCTTATCTTTCACAGATTTAACATATGGCTAAATGCAGCTGGACTGCAGTATTTTTCTCAGTGTTTAACATCCCAACTATGATTTATATTCTTGGAAACAGACCACTTAATAGTTTTTCTATTGTGTATCTTTTTTTTATACCCTTCATTTACATGCATGTTTCCGCAACATATTTTTCTCTTTTTAAATGTAAAATCACTTTGGTAACACTCTGTTTTATTAGAGATGCATACCCCCAGTGTACACCCTACAGTGTGTCCAGATATCAAGCTTTATCAGACTTACAATCTGGTAAGCATTTCCACAGGTTGTCTTCACCTTATCCTAGCAATTCATTGTCTCATCCAGCAGGGAAAAGAGTGCTGTGCTTCCTTTTAAATTAATTTGTCCTGAAACACAAACCCTATATTTTCAAAAAGTAAGAGAATGTCTTACACTGAAGCTAGGAGCATGCCTCCTAGTGTGGATAGACAGACTTGTGCTGGCTCTTCTAAAGTTAGTGTGCTAAAAATAGTAGTATGGATGTTGTGGCACAGGCAGTGGCATGGGCTCGCCATCCAAGCTCAGACCAAGGAGGTCATGGGGGCTTGGACTTGGACTTGGGTGGCTAGTCTGAGCTGCCCCCCATGTCACAACATCCACACTGCTGTTTTTAGTGCACTAGCTTGAGTGGAGCTAATACAAGTGTCTCTACCCGGGCTGGGGAGGCTCCCGCCCAGCTGCAGTGTAGACATACCCCAATAGTCCATGATTTGTGATGGATTGTTTAGCTGGATACATGTCACTCTTGGAAAAAAGGCAAGCTCCTCCTACTGATGCATTTGCAAAAACTCCATTTTGAAGGAGAAAATGGGGCAGATTTATTTCTAATAAGTGAAACTTACAAAAACAAACAAAAAAAAGCCCTCATCAGGGAAAGTACAAATAAACCTCAGTGAAAGTTTCCCAAGTATGAGCATGGCTTTCAGATCAATGCCATACTTAGAAATCTGATGTGCCTTATTTTGTCACATAGATGTTAAATATTTTGATAGTCTTCTCTTTTGATTGCCCTCAGTGAGCCATGTATTTTGTGTTTAGGTAATAAATGGTACATGGAAGTACTTCCTGCACAGTGTCTGTGGTTAGCTCATGCTTATGTATAAGATGCTAATTTGCACTATTGATTTGAGAAGACACAAAAACCTATGAGGAAGAAGGGCTTTCGCTTTCTCCAGTTAATACCCTCCACACACCTAATAGTCCATGCATTATGTATGTTTGGAAGATTCTCAGTATTGCAATATTGATACTACATAGCACAGACAGTCATCAGTATTCATGAAATACCAGGGAATTTGGGGTGGACAGAAACTGGTGTCTTCAGATTGTAGCTTTGTCTATGGGTAATATTCTTCTCCTGAGTACTTCATAATCATCCTCATGAACATACAAAAACAAATGAAAAATGCCATGATACGCTTCATTTTTTTCTCCTTCTTTAGATGGGGGCAGAAGGCATGGATGAAGGTGCTTCTGCAGCTCAACAATCTCGGAAACTAGTCAGCTTTGCATTATCAGGTAAGATTTCAGAAGTATCTTGCATTATCCTACTAAAACAGGCATCAGTTTTGTGTTAGATTATTACTGAAAGTCGGAATTAACTCCAACTGTACTATGGCAAAGCAAATGTACATTTATATATTAAAAAAAAAAAGAAATGACTGAGCTAAAATACCCAAAGATGGAAAACATTTCCTCTTCAGCTACATCTCTCTACTTCAGTAGCGCACTCTAGTGGTTCAAATGATATAATTTCATTGAGAACATGTATATGTTGAAAGCAAGCAAGATTCAATTATATCCAGAAGTGAATGAAACAGATTTGATGGATCTAGCATGAGAAATCTCCAAGAAATTTTCAGTGTGCCCGAGGGAACATCCATCTCAGACTGAGGAGTGGTAAAGCTAGCTTTTCTGCACATAGAAAAGGGCTAATGGAATGCAAGTTAGTGCCATTGCTTTGAGAGATGGACAGAGTGCCAGAACAACAAGGGTTGTAAATAATGAAATCTTTTTGAACACTTTTTTTTCCCATCGGTAACAGAGAAAAGGAATTAAACTCTTACTCATGTTGATTAGTGCTTACTCTACATGTGGTCTCATGAGAGTAAAGTATCTCAATGTGAACAAAGAGGTAGAATCTGGTCCCTAAATCTTGGAGAACAGACAACAAAAACCTTGAGGAGATTTCTCTCTCTCTGTAGGACTAGAACACACTAAAGCTGCCTTTTAGAATGGTTTTGTAGCAATTAATGGGGAAAAACACAAGAAAGCCTATAGAAAATGAGTAGGGTTTGATAAAAATCACTCTAAAAACCTATAGAGTATAACAGAGAGTTCTAGCTCAGTTGCAGGAATTGTATGGTTGATTTAAACATTTTATAGAATGGTAAATTTAATAAGATTTTTCCATAAAGGTACTACATCTGGGGAATGGTAGTATGTTTTTTAAGTGTTTGGGCTTTTGTGTGTGGAGAAGGAGATACTTCTACCTTGTAGAGCAGAATTTTGCAGGGTAATGTCTTTGTGTGAATGATATTGTCCTCCCGGGCTGGCCACAGAGAGGATCAGGGACCTAACTAATGTTGGCAAAGAAGGTCTCTTTTTGTCTTTAAGTGCTAGAAGTTTCTACTTTTGGAGGTGAAAGATTAGTCCCAGCCCCCTGTATGAGTGTGATTATAGAGAGAGATCAGTAGTGACTCCACTACTGAAATTTACACTTAAGTCATGGCCCAAATCCCTCTGTTTCATACTTAAGTGACTGCATTACTCTCCAATGTTGGTATAATATCGCTTCAGAGGACAGTTAAATTTACTTTGTAATATTTTGATGAAATATCCACTTTTGCAGAGGATTGTAACTCCTACAAAAGAAGTGACCCACAAGTAGGAGATATGAGACTGATCTAGCTAGGAGGCAGAAAGGTAGCATAAAGGGGGTCTAGCTCTACAAAGAACACATGCAACAGTGATTAGCCGCAGGACCGATCACTTGCAGTGTGTACAATCCATCTCTTACTACAGATGGTGCGCTGCTAGGTATTCATAGGGGTTTGGTAGTTCAATGAAATATCACGTGCTCAGGGACTAGTTGATTGCCATATGTGGAGTCAGAAAAGAATATTCCAACAGGTCAGATTGGCAGCAACTTTGGGGATTTTTTTCCATCCTCTCCAGGGTGCAGTGCAGGTTTCTTGTCAGGATCATCTAGGTTCATCTCACTTAATCAGTTTCCTCCCATTTCAGGGGCCTTGAGGATTGGTCCATTTTGGTCCTTCCTATCCTCTGCCTGTGGCACATAATAGCTTAGTTTCCTGAGGGATGTAATACCTTGGACTAATTTCTGTTCCTGGATTTAGTGTGGGGATGCTCTTAGCCTATGCTACATAGGAGGTCAGACTAGCTGATCTGGCAGACTGGAGAAAATATCCTTTTAAAAATTACATGAATAACTTTCACTATTGGTTGCCCTAATGGAGGACTCTCTCAGAGGAAAGGAAAAATCAAGTTGCTGAAGAATTCTGTATTGACACTTACAAATAATAATTGTGAACACAAATGACATTAAAATGACTTTCTAAATTGTATGCTACATCTTCTCATGACCTAAGCAGGAAGGTCAGTTATAGTAGAGAAACCTAGAGAAGAAGAGATTGAATGAAAACAATTAAAATAGCAATTGTGCATCTCTAGCACAAGATAGTATTTTAATTGCACTACACCTTTTAGCTATAATCTTTACAGCATGTATCAATTTGGTCATGATGAAAAGGCCTGGGGTGCTTTAATAACTGTTTGTTTGAATCCCAGGAAAATGGGATCAGAGAGGCTCCAGCAGGCATAAGCCAAGATTTTCAAAGAGACAGTTCTTTTGGGTTCCTAACCTGAGCCTGATTTTCAGAGGTCCCAAGCACCCACAACTCCAATTGAAATGAATATGTAATGTAGGTACTTACCACCTCTGAAAATCTGGTCCAAGATTTCTTAAATTGGGCACCCAATGTCAGAGAGAACTTTTGAAAATTTGAGCCATACTGCAGTAGTCAGAAATGCACAATCTCACTTGATGCACTCTGCCTTCCAATAGAGTTTGAGTGAAATCCTATTTCAATAAGGTTCCCTTTGCCTTTAAATATCAGATACTTCTTCATATCAGCTGTCAGCGTGGCCAAAAGTGTGTTTTGCATGAACAGAATGACAATCTCAGACTCAGTTGCTTGGAGATCCAGATCACCTGGGATCACCTAGTGGTCTTGGTTTCATTTCCAAACCGTTGTCTCCTTTCACTTGTCTTCTTTTTCCCTGTCTCTGCTTCCCTAGCTCTCTGGGTTTCAGAGCCAGAGATGACTTAACATTTTTGGATGGCTTAGCATTAAATTTCCCATCTGACCCTCCTTTTGCCCCAAAATTCCCATCTTTATTTCATGACCCTCACACAAGAGATCCCCAAGTTCTTCTTCCAATTCTCCTGCAGTACTGCATCTTCCCTCTTCACCTCGTCTCACGCCAACACCCCTTTCCCCATTCCAATTCCTGATCTGAGTGTTTTCTCCAGATGGTTTCCCTAGGGAGTAGTGGAAGACCTTGTCAGCTCTTAGACAGCTGCGGTGGCCCAGAGCTACTCCTATTCTGATACACCTTCTGGGAGAACACATAGTAGTAGCTCCTCTCCTCCCCAGTTACTCAAGTGATGGGTGGGGAACCCTGTCCCCTTCTGTGCTCTTTTTCCCACCCCTCTGCTCTCATCTGCTGATCTCTGAATGATGCGATAGATTCTTTTACGTGTTATCACAAGTGAGCAAAATCCTCCCCTGGGAGTAGGATGTCTCCTAACCTGGCAGCTTCTGGGGAGCAAACTTCTAATCTAGGACTCTCAAAATTAGCCTTGGCCTACTAACATGATGCAGTAGTGGTGAATGAAATTTAAGTCTCAAACCAACACCAGCAGTGCTGGTCTCCAGGTCTTCTCCTTCTTCCCGCATCAAGGGCTAGCCTTGTTGCTTGCCTTCTTCATGTACCATTCACTGTAGTACGTTTCTGCAGGCTGCTGTCACATGCCCCTGGCACCCATGCTGTCAGACCTCTGGAAGCGTGCTCTGCTCCACATCCCTTTCCCCCTAATATGCAGTCATCTCCTTGGGAACATTCCTCTTCTTCCCCCCCACCCCCTCACACTCCTGAAGTGCTCACTCCAAGATGGCGCATACTGTGTCCATGAAGCCTGGCAGTTCTGAAAACTGTCGCCACCCATGGAACATGAACTCTTTGTAAAAGTTTAGTTCCATGATTGAACGCTCAGTGAAGCTGAAGTGAATGAAACTGTGTTTTAAGGCCAGAAGTGATCACTAGATTATCTAGCCTGTGTATCCACATCTTTCCTTCTCATTCAAGTTGAAAACTCAGCCTTTAGCTCCAGCAATTAAAGAAATTACAAATGATGGCATTTTGTTCTGCTCATTTTAATGTTTCAGAATGTAAAGTTTCTATTAGTGAAGTCTCTCCAGGACACATCTCTGAATATTCTGCCTATTGTTCCCAAAATAGCTGCTCAGTGGAGCACCTAACTTGCAGGTATGGGAATGGTGGGGAGGAGCTGTCTTCATCTATTCACTCACTCAGAATGCTCTTCTGCACCAGAATGGCCTTTTCCCCTCTGTCTGCGGCAATGCTGTGAACCATTCTTGGTTTGCTAACGCTCCCATCAGAGATGAACATGGATAAATATAACATTTCAACTGGCTGGACCCTGTGTGGTGCTAACTAAGCATCTGTCCATTCATAAATACCTTTACTGCTCATCAGCACTCTGATTACCAAAGGGGGAAAGCAGTGAAGAAAGCAGTCTGCCAAAGAAGACAAACTTAGGTCCTGCACTGGCTCCAGGGGATAGTCAAAACAGGTGCACGGTCAGGGTAGATTTGTCCTTGCACTTCGGCTAGCAGCAGAGCATGGAAACAACAATCTTGTTTGGGCAGACTGACTGGGAAAAGCAGGTCTATGACTTCTGCTTTGGTGTGAAACTAACATCATTTAATCATGAAACAAATTTTGGCTACAGACTGAGAACTCATTTTCCTTGACTATTGTGTGAACAGAACTGGATCACACACATATTTGGTTTCAGAGTAGCAGCCGTGTTAGTCTGTATCCGCAAAAAGATCAGGAGTACTTGTGGTACCTTAGAGACTAACAAATTTATTAGAGCATAAGCTTTCGTGGACTACAGCCCACTTCTTCGAATGTAGTCCATGAAAGCTTATGCTCTAATAAATTTGTTAGTCTCTAAGGTGCTACAAGTACTCCTGTTCTTTTTACACATATTTGGGGGAAAAAATGAATAGAAAACATAGTGCAAATAATATTCCTCATGTGCTCCCATCTTGACTTACCAACTTCGTTTGAAAGGTCAGGTTTTAATCTTGCTTTTATGGAGGTGTCTTTCATATTTTTTTTAAAAGCCTGCTCTTTTTCATTCTCCAATCTTTTCTAAGAGCACTTTAATTAACTATGTTCAGATAAATCCATGTCAAAATGCTGGCCTTTAAAGATGATGAAAGGGTAGGTGGCTTTTATAAAGAGGTCTCTAAAATTAGTTGGGAATACGTAGAAAGCTGAGTGGCTGAACCTCCCTAACCATTGCTGTTTATAGGCTATGACAGTGCATGTCAGAAAGCATTAGTGATATAATGCAGTACATTATTATATTAATATATCAGTGCAAAATGGGGTTGCATGATGAAATAATATATCTGCCTTAGGCTGTAGGATCCTGCATGTTCTTAAGCTCTGAGTGTATTCAGAATAATTTAAAATTAAGTTCTATGGATATATTTTAAAAAGTGGGGGAAAACATTAGTCTCTCTTGCTTGCTAATGAGGTCTTGTCTCTTTATGCATGAATTGCTTTTCATGGCTGGTGGATAACCATTTACAAAGAGGCACAGAGGGCTGCTTCTTTCACAAGCATAACTGTGCTCCTGCCTGGAGAAGGAGTGTGTCTAACTGGTTCAGATGAGAAGTGCATGATAGAGAACTGTAGTGGTGTTTCTCTGTCATTTCAGTTATGAAGAAATTGCTTTTAAAAGGATTTAGTTTATATTTTATGATATTCTCTATGCACTATTTTTAATGTGTCCTCACCCTCAATGGTTACTTTTGATCATTGGGTTGGGGTTTTTAGGTTGAATCCAAATTCAGTGTCTCATTTTAGTACAGTAAGCTTTTTCTGTGTGTGCAAAAACTACATACAAAATTGCACATCTGACCTTGTGTGTGCCAGCTTCACTGAGGTTGGAGACTGCACACTACATGCTAGGAGACCTCATGAAGAAGTACCCAGAAATCTGTGGCTTCAGCGAACCGGAAAAGAAAAATACTTGAAAGTTAATTTTAAAATCAATTATTGTACTGAAAGTACCCCTCTTACCCTGGCTATTTGAGGCTTATGGCCCCAGCATTTAAACAGGTGCTTAGGATATGAGCAAAAGTTCTGGCAGGTGAGCATCAGTGTAAGTTACTCCACCATACAGCAGATAATACAAGGCTGCCAAACTTTGTTTCCATGGGGAAAAAGCTCTATGTAAAGAAAGAAACATCCTCAGAAAAACTCTGCATCTCTTCTCTTGGGAGCATGTGCATCCCAGCCCAGATCACCATCTTGCTCCCTGAATATTTAGGGTGATCTTTATGCATCAGTATATTAGTCCTGAAAAACATTGTTTCATTATCCTACTTCATGGATGGCTCTTCCTTTTTTATTTTTATTTATTTATTTATTTTTTAAATCCAGCAGCATGTGAAGGAGTGGGGATTGGGTGTTTTTTCTCTGAATGCAAATACATTAAGTACAGAAGAAAAACTATTCTGCAGCTCGGAGTCAGAAGTGCGCAAAATATTTTATATTAGAAATAACTGGGGACCAGCATGTAAAACAAGAGCCTGATCTAGCCTCATGACCTCATCTGTTTATTCTCTCAGGAAAACTGAGTGAATTCCTGCCATAGGTAACTTCCATTAACTAGATCTAATTAATCGTACTATGAGTAATTTTGTGTTACTTTTTTTTTTAACAGTTTATGGTAAACTGGATTCTGAGGTAATATTTTAGGACTACCTAATTTGTGAACTTCTTGTTTTAATCCTTTTGTTCCTTTTCCTTCTTTCTTTCAAGATATTAGAGCAGTTGGGCTAAAAAAAGGGATGTTCTTCAATCCTGATCCTTACCTAAAGATGTCCATTCAGCCAGGAAAGAAAAGCACGTTTCCTACATTTGCCCATCATGGTCAGGAAAAAAGATCTACTATCATCAGTAACACAACTAATCCTGTTTGGCACAGAGAGGTAATGTATGCCTTTTAAGAACTCCTTCAGTTGGCTGGTGCAATAAGTCACTAGGATATTGTTTCCTTCTTTTATGTATTGGTCCTTAATGTCTGATGCTACAAACTGGTTATTTAAATTGACATGGAAATTGCAGTATTTGTAGGAACCCTGTTGTTGGGTAGGAACAATTGTCTTCTGTAACATGTTTGAACCATATGCTGTGAGCTTCAGTCCCTCTTCTGATAGCAAGTTTGAAATTGCTTAATAGCCCTGTGGATTCCTTGAAATTGCAGGAATAAATTAATTAGAATGGATTATATGTTGTGAGAAGAATCGTTACAAAAAGGCACGGGAAGTTAACATTCATCTTCAGGCTCAGCCTGGGCAATGATTCCAACTACAGTTCATTGAGAAATTATTCTCTCTCATAGTGCATAGCAACTGGCACGTTCAAAGATTTCTCTGTCATCAAGCAGGGAGGATGATCTTTGAATTATTATATGTAGCTTGACAAAAGGCAACTTTTCAGATTTGTTTCCACAGGGAAGGCTGTTTTGGTGTTAGAATGGACACTATCTCGTATGCATTTGAGTGCTGAATGGCAAAAGTATGTTTGAAAAAACCCCACTGAACTGGAAATAATATTAAAATGAATACCTCTTAGGGTATGTCTACACCACCCGCCAGATCGGTGAGCGCTCTCCCGTCGACTCCTGTACTCCACCGCCGCAAGAGGCGCAGGCGGAGTCGACGGGGGAGCAGCAGCAGTCGACTTACCGCGGTGAAGACACCACAGTAAGTCGATCTTAAGTACATCGAAGTTGTGTGACTTAGATCAATCTCGCCCCCCCGCCATGTAGACCAGGCCTTTGTAACCAAAACCTCTAACCTTTTGATGACCATTCACGGTTTTTTGTTTTGTTTTCGGGAAATGAATTGATGCTCTGAGTCTACATTGTAGTGTACATATGCCTCCACCACATTTGGTGTCTGACTTCACAGACTCAACAGAGAGGTCAAGGGAACATGGTTGAAGTAGATTAGCAACAAAGCAGGACCATGTAAGGTCATTGCTACTACTCATGGTCTAGCTGTTCTGTGGCTAAATAGAGGGCATTCCCCCCCAGTGATATCACTCTGGCATCATTCACAGTCATGCAGATTTCCCCCACAATTAAGCTCAGAATAAGAGTTTTAGTTGGAGTTTCTTTTCTTTCTTTCTAATAGCCAGTTAAACCCCCCCCCCCCAAATCCTCTATTCTATCATAGAATATCAGGGTTGGAAGGGACCTCAGGAGGTCATCTAATCCAACCCCCTGCTCAAAGCAGGATCAATCCCCAGACAGATTTTTACCCCAGTTCCCTAAGTGGCCCCCTCAAGGATTGAACTCACAACCCTGGGTTTAGCAGGCCAATGCTCAAACCACTGAGCTATCCCTCCCCCCCATTTCCTCTTTTCTTCTCTGGTCTCTTATTTTTGCAACTTATTACTAAAATGATAATGTATTGTGCAGTGTTCATTGGCCCACAAACTATATCCGCGTGCTCTAACTGCTGTGTGTTTCACTGTAGCAATGCTTTGACAGTATCATCTTATGATCGTATTACATATGCTGAATTTGGTACAGAATTGGTCTTCTCCTTTTCTCTGTGGGTTCCACAATGACAGCTTTCAATTTCTATAGCAAACAGATGGTTAACAACCTTTAAATTCCATTCATCACAGGAAACTCAACCCTGATTGACAAGGTTGAGAATTTTTGTTTTTATTCATGACTCTCATTCATTTGCTGATTTGAGTCTGCCAGATGTGCAGAGATTTGAACCTGTCTGGTTGATGTGTGTAACGAAGTTGAACTGTAGCCTCTAGTTTTGTTCCCTGTTGAGAATTATTTAGCCAACCAGCCAGACTGTTTTTAGCCATTCTGGTAAGGTGGTGATTTGTACTGAAATCTGAAAGGTGAAGGCTAGTGGAAGTCTAACTAGTTGATGTAGGCTGTTCCAAGCAGAACATTGATGCCTCACCAAACTTCATTTTTGATTGAAACATCATAGTAATATAGAAATGAAAAAGCCATTTATTCTTCGAGGAGGGGGAAGGAGGAAACATTTTTGTTTTTAATGATTGTAGCATCATTGTGTAATCTGGAAGCGGCTGCCATCATCAATAATCATTGCTTTGGGTTGCCTGTCACAAACGGGTGGTGTAAATTTACATATATGTTGAATAATGGTGTAATGATACACTACTGAATGTGTTCTTTCTTTCAGAAATATTCTTTTGTTGCACTTCTAACAGACGTCTTGGAAATTGAAATTAAAGACAAATTTGCCAAGAGTCGTCCTATCATCAAGCGCTTTCTTGGGAAGTTAACAATACCAGTCCAGAGACTATTGGAGAGGCATGCAATAGGGTAAACTAACTCGTTGTTAATTAAGTCAGTTGGGAAGATCAGATCAGCATCTGCGATACTGGCACAAAGCAACCTTTTCCTGGCTAATTAATTGTATACTCATTGTGATCATATACCACAGACTTGCCATAGCAGGAAGTTAATATCTCTGTAGCCTTACAACCTCTGATATGAATATGCTTGCATTTCTTAGTCTGTTTTAAATTTGTGTGTGTAAGAATCTGTGTGTGGTTTGTTATAACTTTTTTTATTTTAAGGTTTCTGAGGCAAAGAAAAATTAACTTGTTGCTAATAAATCAAGAAGTAAGGCATAACTACTGCATGCAATATAGAGTAGTGTGCCAACTTAGAACAAACAGATTTTATTGTCTTGTTTCTTTTATAGTTCAAACATTTCTAATTGTTAGCGTATCGTGAGAAAGCTTTCACAATGGTTTAACTGGGTAGAAATGAAAGGATTGTAATTGATTATTGTTCTGAGTGTTGGGAATACCACAAAATTGAAATTGACTTTCACTATGAATAAAGGTTTGATGGGCCCCAAAATTAATCTATTTTGCTTTTAAAAACTTTTTCTTAGCTTTCGATACTATTTTTTTTAAAAAAGACAAGTTTTCAGATAACCAAAGTGACCATTGGTGGGGATGGAAACACTGTCCAATCTTGCTTCGTGGTTGGACAGGCTCTGGAATTCTATAGTTGGGCAAGAAGGGAAGGATGAAGGAAAGGGATCTGGGCTGGAACACTGGGGCCTGGCATTGTGGGTCAGGAGGAAGATGGCTGTAAGTTAAGAGTGGGCCTGTTAGATAATAGTATGTATACACATTAAAATATCAATTAAGAAATAATCCAGTACAGTACTTTGTTTTATCAGGATCTTTAAAATTCATGTAGTACATTTAATAGCACTAGGAATAGACAACAAATAATAATTCTCTTAATATTCACACATCTGAAGACAATGGGAGGAGTTGAACTGTGTCAAACACTCTTCTTTTAGGGCCTGATCCAAAGCCCATTGAAGTCAATGAGTCTTTCTACTGACTTCAAGGAGGCTCTGGATCAGGCCATAAGAAGCAGAAGCAAAAAGTGCATATGTTCTTCCCGGGAAGTTAAAGGGCGTGAGAGTAACATAATGTTCTTGCATGACAACCAGGATGTAAACAAATAATGGCCTTTGCAGAGAAAGTTTGCAGATCCAGTACAATGGGTCTTACTCCTGCTTGCAGCTTCTTGGGGGCGTTAACCAGACTTGTCAATCAGGCAGGCTGGGAGTGATCATATCCATGAAGACCCAGCCAGCTAGCCAGTTTGACCTGCCTCCAGCAGCTGCTGGAAGACTTTACCAGACCTCCTGCTTAGAGCAACAAGAAAACAAAACCAAAAAGGATTCTAAGCATTACAGGACTGCTATTTAGCCTCAGGAGTGGCGGGGCAGGGGGGGGGGAGAGGGTCTGCAGCAGGGTTGCTGGAAACTCCCTTCTTATACTGAGGTTGCTGCCTGCAGCAGCTTCCTATGTAACATGTCTGGGCAGGCATTTCCGGTGGAACACCTCACAGCCAGTAAGAGGACTAGAGAAGTTGGCAGAAAAGAATGCGAAAGTATCTGGGCTAATCAGACCCTATTGTGTCAGCTGTGCCAAAGGTGGCAGGTTAATTGAACCCTGTTTGTGTAGTGGATCAGACATTCCACACTGGTGGGACTGATGGGACGGTGCTCACTGTGAATCAACCAGTCCCAATATAGCCAGTCCGGCAGGACTGGGAGGGAGAGCAGCCCAGACATGGAGGAACAAGCAGGCGGTAAGGGGCAGCTGGAACAGCACTTATTTTTGACTAATTTAAGGTGTAAGCCAGCCTTTCTGGAAGCCTGCCTGACACTGAGGGATCCATTGAAACAAAGGACCATGCCATGCAGCTTTTGTGCAGCTCTGCTTGTCTTGCTAAGGGATTCAGTGAAACAAAGGGCTGCTGCTGTTTAGAACAGCAGGGCCTAATATGGGATTCAGTGAGACAAAGGCAGGGTGTAGAAAAATTGATGATTTAAAAAAAAATTAAAACCTTTAAAACAATTTAAACCAGATTTTCTAATCTCAATTAAATATAGGTTTATTTAAAAAAAAAAAAACCTGTTTGAATTTGACAGCTTATTATAACTTTAAGCCTTAACATAATGTATTAAAATAATTTAAATACCAAAAATAATGTAAAGGAGTACATGTTTGCTGTCATATTTTAAAGAAAGTCAAACTAGTGAATTGGTGAAGTCACTGGCTATGCATCTAGAACCAGAGTGTGTTGAAGTGCTAAACTGGCTTTTGACAGCATGTAGCCTCTTCTGCAGGAGCAGAGAAAATATTTTCTTCATTTCAGTTTATTCAGCTAGTGCAGTTGAATGGCTAGTTCATTCAAAGTTAAGAATCCAATTGGGAGTTGAAAAAGCAGTTTCAAAAAGTAGACGTGAGAGGATGAGATCTACTAGTTCTAAAATGTTGAAGGACATAGGGGCCAAAATTAGCTGAGTTCCCTAACTATAGATAAGTCTTCCTTTATTTAATAATTGTTAGTTTATCAAAATGTGTTTTGTATTTAAATGTTGTTCTTTTGTATCCAGCACATTTAAGTTAGTAATATTATTTTTAAAATGTATGCTTTTCTGTGCTTTTTAATTGAATTTGCATTTCCATCCATATATAACTTAACACAAATCAGAAGTAAAAATTAATCATCTAGTAAATAAGAAATGGCATCATTCACCATTTTCTAATCATAATAAAAATGTGAAAATTAAGAATCTGAATAAATGTAGGTTAAGCGATAATATTGCTTAACTGTGTGTGGATATAGTGTATCGTCCAGGTTAGCCCCCCACACACAGGAAAAAAAAAGCACTGAATTTAGTATAAAGACTATATTTAGTTGCAGATCAACATGTTGTAATGGTTACCAACACATGAGACTCAGCCTTTCTTTAGGAAAATAACTAAATTAGGATTCAAAACATGATTTAAAATTATTTAAATCAAGGTTTTTGCTTGCTGATTAAAATCAGTCCACCCAGGACCAAGGGCAGCGCCATGCAGCATCTTGTGTAAGACTACCTGGTTCACGGCCGGATCCAGTGAGGCAAAAGGGCTGTGCCATGTGCCCTTGCCTCAAGCAGAGGTTTAGGGAGCATCTGTAAAGTTTAAGGAACCCTACTAAGAAATCCTCTCAAAAGAGTGAACCTTACAAATCTTACACTTATTTCAGTAGCACAGCAGCAGGTTCTCCCTCCAGGGTCTCTCTTCAGTGATATTCTGTTATCATAGGCGATAGAGGCCATTCTCTCTCCCTTTGTCCTACCGTTTAGGGGGTGGCAAGCTCCATAAATCAGGATACACTCGGTAGCTGGACGTCAAGATTAATTTCTCTCACTTTTCCCCCCTATAACTCTGACAAACTGGGAAGGAAAGATAAAGGCATGCTACAGATTCTGGCCACAGGAGTCACTCCTCCACAAAGGAAATTTCTAAGGCTTGATTTTCGTAGTAAAAGGAGGAAAAAGAGGTGCAGGGACTTTCTTCCCCTTCTAGCTCGCTGTAATGCAAATCTTCCCAGATTAAAGGCTCTGAAAGGGACAAGAAAGAGCCCAGAAAGTGCAGAGAAGTCTCCTCATATTCACTTACGTGAGAGCTGTTTCAGTCTTTGGCCTACAGCCCTCAGAGGAAGAACCTCAGAGTCAGTTTTTGAGGAGCAATTTGAAACCATTCTCAGGAGTATTATGTGGACCGTGTATTCTTCCAGAAATCCAATCCCCAGGCAAATCAGGTATTTGTTACTATTAAGTATCCTGATGGCACTACCAGGGAAATCCTCCTTTAATAATAATAATAATTAATAATATAATGTAAAAAATAATCATAACCGAAGGCACTCTGGTAGATCAAAAGGAAATACAGACCTACTGTGGGTCTTGGCACTCTTTGATCCAGTTATGAGTTATAGGAGGTATGTCCATCTAGCTGAGCTGATTGAATACACAAAGTGGCATAAGAGACAGAGGAGATACTGCAGAACAACCCTCTGCGTTTTTTCAAGCAAGTATGACTACAGACTGATTCAGTTTGAAGTGGTTTCCCAAATAGAGAACATGAAATTTCAAGTGTTGGATCAATGCTGTCAGAAGAATGAATCTTAACCAGAGATACCCAGTGTGGCTTACATCTGAGATTAAAAGCATTCCAAACCAAGATTGACATCCCCTTCTTCCAACCAATTAAAATGTGAGCATATGAAGGCTGCAGTATTAATCTGCTTCAAAATTGATCTCCCAGGGAATAACAAGATTTACACTTCTTCTTTGTCTTCTTTCTAGTGCCCAAATTCCAAACAGGGAGTCTCAACTGGAAATTCTTGAGTGGATTTTATCCAAAAGCCATAGTTCAGTTCAGGATGGAGACCTTACGTTCTACCAAAGCATCCATTTCCATCAATAATTTATCTGATGAACACCTATTTACATACTCTTATGCGACCCTCTCAGAGGAGATATCAGTGTGACATGCAACAGACAAAGTTACCAACTATACCTCTTTATTCCTGGGCCTACCTGCCTTTTTAGGGGTGTTTTCCAAAATGCAAGTCAATGCTGTTTTTTTCTCGAGCAGACAGGGTTCCATATACACATAAGGTGTCCCATCCATCAGATTACTGTTCCTGAAAAGGCCCACAAAGCAGCCATTACGCAGTTCAGATTTTTTGGAACAACATGTTTTTTGGCAATATCACCAACATCCCAATGATGTCATGCAATCAATATTACTTCTGGGAGTAGTCATAGATATCCACTTCCAGAGGCGTTTATTTCTATCAGAGATCAGGATTCAGAAGCCAGTGCTCAGAAGTCACAATGTCACCCATTCTGTAGTCACATCTATCATGGTTCTAATGTCTTGGATAAGAATGAAGGGCTCTAGCAATAACATTCTGTTGAAAGAGAGACTTCATGTGGATTATTTTCTCCATAAATTTCTAAATATCTTGAGTTTGTAGTACCCATCATTCCTGCTTTCCCTTGCCCCAGTGCCAAGGAGTACTTGGAAAGTCACAGCGTGTTGCAGTCAGAAAGGATTGGTGAAGAAAATCCATGCCAGCTTCAAGAACAGGGAACCTTATTGAGGGAACCATTTTATCCAAGGATAATGGAAAATGAGACCTCCAACAGAGCAATCAGGTTTTAAGAGTCCAGTCTTGACCAGCCAAGATGTACCGGTAGTGTCTTACAGCACTTCAGCAATGGCTTTTATCAACAAGGTGGTGCCAGATCTTCAATATGGCTGCGCGCTTCTAATCTCTGTTCCTGGGGCATATTTAAAAAAACAAGAAAAAAAAAGAAATCTGCTGTATACTCAAGCACCTCATATAAAGAGGAAATAAATATCAGTTAAGAAAGCAAAGGAAAAATACAGGAGAGTTGAGTCTATAGCCCAATGTCTTCAAGGGGAGAGACAGCCTTGAGTTGCCTGTCTGTCAATGGACCTATCTGCATCCAGAACCCAGCAAAGAAACTGAAGTGTTCTTCCAGATGAAGAAATTGATAAGCCATAGCTGCAATTGTTCACTTTCTTTCATGGCTCAAAAGCATGGCTGTTTTTTTGGGGTGGGGGAGGGGATGTCATAACATACTCCGGGACAACCACAAGAAGCAGAGTGAGTGGGGGCTGGCCCTACATTGTCAAGGGAAGTTCTGGGTCTCACATCCAATTCAAGTGGCAACCTCTACAAGAAGAATCTGCTGAAGGACAAAATTCTGCACCCAAGGCCAGAAAATTAAATCTAACTAAATACACAATACGCATAAAATAGGATATTCAGATATGTTTATAACACACTTCTCTTTTAGCCTTGATAAGGTATTTTACAAACAGGGCAGCTAAAGGGGCTGGTCTGTATGTATAGCATAGTGGTAAGTTATAGGCCTGGATGGATCGCGTCAATGCAAAGTGGCCGAAAGGACAAGTGCTCATTCATTCAGAGCCATGGAATCCTCCTGACCTGAAGATTCATACATACAACGTACAAATATAGATGTACAGTGGCTACCTGGTCATGTTTTTTTCACACCTTCACTAAGTTTTGCAAATTTAAAGTTTTGCAGACTTCCTCAGCCTCTCCCATTGGATGGAGGGGTCTGTATGATATGTTCACCCTGGAATATATTTAAAAAACAGTGAGAGCCCTCTCTCCTTATTCGTTCTTTGTTTTCCTTCCCTGGTTATACACTTCTTTTGGACATCCCACTATAATGGATCTGTGGACTTTCCCTATAAAGAAGAATAGGAAAATTTCTTACTTTATCCAAAAATTTCTTTTCTTCTAGCAGAAAAGTCCACAGATCCAACCCACCCAGCACAAGGATTATGGTTCTGAGGGAGGCTTCATGTGTCTCTCTCCTCCATTTTCTTTATGGGCACAATACCTATATTTCCTTGGGGTGGAATTTTTACTTGTGGGAACAGTGTATTTGGGGTGGATTTTCACGTTGCTCTGCAGCATGAAATGTTTTTGTATGATTTTTTTTTTATTAACCTGTAAATTAAACTTTAAAGGACATACTTCCAAAGCTGTTTTGTAGAGCTATCTTGGACTGGCTAGCTGACTGGGTCTTCGGGAGTGTGGCCACTCCCAGCCTCACTGATTGACAAGTCTGGTTACTGAGCCCTAGAATCTACAAGCAGGAATAAGACCCATTGTGCTGGATCTGTGGACTTTTGCCCTAGAAGAAAGGAAATTTTGGGCTAAGGTAAGATGAATTTCCCTATTTTCCCTAGATATTACAACCAAAATAAGAAATGGAGAAAGGCAAATTCAATTTGAAAATAATTTTAATTTTTAAGTCTCCCAAGGTGGTAGTTACACAGGTAAATTTTCTTTAAAAATGTTATACCATTAAAATGTCGATGGTGCCTTCTATTGAGTAATTTTTTTTAAAAGGATCTGCCTATACACTTTATTATAATATCAAGAGTAGCCCAGGTTCATATATAAACTGACTTTCCTAAGAAGTGCTATGTTTAAAAAAAATCACGTTGCTTGTTTATTGTTTCTAAATGCTGATATTTATATTTGTTCTACTTCAATAGTTTTATTCAGATCTCAGTTTAAATAAAATGATACATCAGAATAAGAGGCTTATTCTAATAAATTTGCACACTACTCGACACTAGAAGAATATAATGACTCTGTGAGCGACTGTCAGAATATTGCTTAATGTGTTCATTTTCACATGGATGCTCAAAATGTTCTTCTAGCTCTCTCTTTCATAGTAGTGCTTTGTGTGAAGTCTGGGGACTACCGTAGTGATTTCGGTGTGCTTATCCATATGCAGGGAGTTCTCCTCTTCTGAATGTTTTGCAAGCAAAAATTCTGGAAGACATTTTCAGTCTCTGTATTTCAGTTGTATATACATTATCTTAAATCATTCTGAGGAGGAAGGATTACATATAAAGTACACAGGGAGAAAATGGGTGGGTATTCAATTTGGTGACGTGTTAGCATTAGAACTACTTTAAAACAGTCTTGAAAAATTATTTTGACCTTTCATCCAGGACAAGTAATTACTGTTATTTTTATTGCAGTAGTGCCTAGGACAGGGGTGGGCAAACTACGGCCCGGGGGCCGCATCCGGCCCTCCAGATGTTTTAATCTGGCCCTCGAGCTCCCGCTGGGGAGCAGGGTCAGGGGCTTGCCCCACTCCGCACAGCTCCCGGAAGCAGCAGCATGTCCCCCCCTCCGGCTCCTATGTGGAGGGGCAGCCAGGGGGTTCCACACACTGTCCTTGCCCCAAGCTCTGCCCCTGCAGCTCCCATTGGCCAGGAACCGCGGCCAATGGGAGCCGCAGGGCAGCGCCTGTGGACAGGGCAGCACACAGAGCCGCCTGGTCGCGCTTCCGCATAGAAGCTGGAGGGGGGGACATGTCGCCGCTTCTGGGAGCTGCTTGAGGTAAGCACCGCCAGGAGTCTGCACCCCTGATTCCCTCCCGTGCCCCCAACCCCATGCCCCAGCCCTGATCCCCCTCCCGCCTTCCAAACCCCTCTGTCCCAGCCCAGAGCACCCTCCTGCACCCCAACCCTTCATCCCCAGCCGCACCCTAAAGCCTGCACCCCCCGACGGAGCCCTCACCCCCCCCATACACCCTCCTGTCCCAGTCTGGAGCTCCCTCCTGCACCCTGAACTTCTGATTTCTGGCCCCTCCCCAGAGCCCGCATGCCCAGCCGGAGCCCACACCCCCTCCCGCACCCTAAACTCCAGTTTCATGAGCATTCATGGCCCACCATACAATTTCCATACCCAGATGTGGCCCTCGGGCCAAAAAGTTTGCCCACCCCTAGTCTAGGAGCACCAGTCGGTGATCAAGGGCCCATTGGCTAGGCGCTAGACAGATATACAGCCCTTTCCCCAGTGAGCTTGCAATCAAGGTTATGACAACGCAATGGGTATATGAAACAAACTGATTGGAAGAAAAGTATAGACAATATAACTGTAAAGTACACAAATTATGATAAAGTCAGAAGTAAGCTAAAGTCAGTCTTTCTTTTTGGGCAGGTTAGTAAAATGTAATCTTTCATCATCCTGATGACTTCAAGGACAGGTGAAGATTTTGTGCCTGGGTTAGTTAAAATTAAAGCTTGAAAAAAATGGCATTAATCCAAATCCCAAAGGTTTAACTTTGTATAGTATAGACTTCTCTTCTTTTTATCCTATACTGATTTTTTTTTTTACTGTGCTCGTCACTGTAGTATTCCAATAGCATGTTAAACTACGTGACTACACATTTGTCACGTGTTTTGTTCTCTCCCCCTCTCCCCAGAGGGAGAACCATGTGCAGCGGAGTTTCTTTTTTTATATAGTTAGTATCTATCTATCTATCTAGACACCAGTTGCTCTGTGTTTATATCAGAGAAGGCAAGATCAAATAAGTATTCCTCGCACTTGCAGGGGGAGGTGGTGTGAGGTTTGTGATAGTCCTTAGTGGGAGTTCATTCCACAGCCTTGGACTGCCCCTGGAGAAAGTTCTGTCTTTCAACAAGAATAAAGCGTGTCTGTGTGGGAGTGCAGTTGTGCCAAAGGACAAAGTTGTTGACTACAGTCTTTATCCCGGAGCTTTAGATGGTCTTTTAGGTATCCTTGGGCCCAGTCCTGGGATATCTTTGAAGGTAGGGACTAAGACCTTGAACTTGATTTGATATTCTTTGGGAAGCCAGTGTAGGTACTGATTGAGAGGTTTGATATGTTCCCAGTAGCCATTGTGTTGCGGAGGAGATGTGCTGCAACGTTCTGCACCAGTTGGAGTTTCCTAAGTGCTGAGGGCTATACTGATTTCATTTTGTATTTTCTCTCACAAATACAGAATTGTGCAATCTGCTATCTAGATGCTTTCTACAAAGCTCCCTCCTTATTAGAACAGAAGAGTACAATGCAAACAAATTCTAATTAATCCACCTAGTGCATTTTTAGCACTGAATCATCTTCTGAATAAAAGTCCATTTTGAAAGTTTAGAACTGTAAGATTTGAATTATTTATTACTGAAGTTCCTTCTTCGAGCCTTGGCTAATTATGAGGAATGTAAATGTTGAATAAATACTATACAAGCTGAAGTCTGGAAGCTGCCATTCTCTAAATACCCTTAAGTTACATCTTATCTCCACATAGAATTAGCCTCAATTTCAGCTACTGGTGCAAATGCACTTGTGCAAACCTCTCATGTAGACAAGCAAAGCCACAATTTGCACCAGTGAAACTTCTTCTGATTTCACAGGAGGTATTATACTGCTATTCTAGAAGTGTATTTTGTCTCTAACTGGATAACTTGTGATCTAGCCACTGGTATCGAGTGGTGGAAGGGGCTAGACGTGTTTATTGAGAAGGTACTTGCTTCCCATGAGGGCTTTTTCCTGTTACGTGCTGGGGATGAAGTAATTTGGCCGTTTTCCAGTTTAAACATTTAAGGTCCTGATTCACTACTAAATTACTCTAGTAGATTACACCATCATAAAACCAGAGGTACACAGTGATGAATCAGACTCTTATTTTGTAAATTTAATGTAATGCTGTTTAAAGAGATTCTTGCATTGATCATCCACTCAGATCTAATTTCCTACCAGATGTGCCAAATCAACTGAATAAACAGGATTTATTTTCACACACAAAATACACGTACACTGTGGTTGCCCTGTTGAACAAAACTTGCTTTGGTCTGAGGAGCACAGTAGGAATACTGCGTTTTGTACACAGGAACCATAAATAAGCATTACTGGCTCAGGCTTTTTTCCCATGTCAGTGATGTTACTCTTGAGTCATAGGAATGTAATGGAATGTCTGAAGCTTGGAACTTGCCATTCTCATGGTACATTGTGCTAATTTAGGCCTTGTCTGTATTTGAAATTGGTCCTGATTTCTGGCATTGTGTGGCAGCACCAATACTCTGCATATTTGTGTAGTTAAAGTGCCAACACATTTTGAATTTTGTGTAGCTGTTGTGGAAAATATGAAAAATAGCCAATGCTAGTGACACTTTTTTTTTAATTTGAATACCAAGCAGATGTTAATATGGCCTGTCCTAATGTAGGCCCTAAGGGTGTGATTCTCACGCCCCATTCTGGCCCGGTTATGTGGCGTAAAATGGCTGGAGTAGCATAAAGAAGCTCTAAAATCTCTTTTTCCATCTGGAGGAGGATTATGCCAGCACAGGAGCTGTGAAAGATAGCCAAAAGGCTGTCTTCTGAGGATCCCCTCCTATGCCCTGGCCTGATTGAGGACAGGAGTGGCGTGTCTGTAACAGGGCTGCAGCATGCAATGATGTGGAGATTTCAGTTGGTACTGTGACCCATAGAATAGCCAGGAAAGGCTGCTGCAATTTAAGCCTTGTCTGCACAAGGTTTTTTTTTTTTTTTATATATATATCCAAAGATGTGAATTTAAACCACTATAGTTATACTGATATTAGCCCTACCCCCCCATGTGGAAACACTTACGCCGGTATAAAAGTGGCTTTTTTTTTTTTTTTGGTTTAGTTTGTTGTTTGGGAAGGGGTTTAAGCTGAACCAGAAAAAGTCTCACTCATGTTGGAATAAGTATGTCCAAATGGAGGGTTACACCAGTATAACTATACTGGGAAAACTTCCCCATGTAAACAAGGCCTTAGACAAGGCCCCCACAGCTGTCTAAATTATGTTGGAGAGGACCCCGGGCTGTGAGTTCTATGCTGTTCAGAATCTCATCCTAAAACCCAATTCAGGAAGCACTTGTTTAAGTCCCATTGAAGTTACTAAGGCTTAAGCACATGTTTAAATTTAAGTGCGTGCATAAGAGCTTTGCTGAATAGGAATAGATTTAAGCATATGCTTAAAGTTAAATGTATGCATAAGTGCTTTGTTGAATTGGAACCTAAAAATAAAAATTATAGTGTCTCTTGTTCAGGTAAATAATTAAAAATATTTTCTGTGCAGTGAAAACCACCAGAGGGCAGAATGATTTCAGAAATAAAAAGGTTTTGAAATCTTAAAGTGCACACATTTTTGTTGTTGTTTGTTTTTCAATTAAGAGAAGATTTGTGGGTGGATGAAAGTTGCCAGTGCACCATTTATATTTGGAATAAGGACAAAAGCATAGTTGATGGATATGCTATGTTGCTTTATCTGGTAATTAATTGTCTTTTAGGAAGTGTACAGTCTGCATGCTCTGTTACACAAACTAACGTGATGCTCACTTTTATGAATTCATGATTCTCTATTACCTTTTATTATGTCGCACCTCTCTGACAGGAACCTGTGATGTAAAACATTTGAAAAATAAAATAATAGTAAAAAGTCTAGAGAACAGTATTTTTTTCTTCTCTGCAGAGACCAGATTCTTAGCTATAACCTTGGCAGAAGGCTCCCAGCTGACCATGTAAGTGGGTATCTCCAATTCAGAGTCGAGATTACATCTTCCATTCATGAAGGTGAGATTTAAAACCTGTGCACACTAATGATTGGGTAGAGAAAATCATTATGTACTATGACTACCTGTTACACATACTAATCCTGTTGTGAATAGTGCCCCTATTATAGAAAAGCTTTGTGTGAAAGTGATGGACCAAACGTTTCAAAGATTATTAGTAGTAGTACTACTAAATACTAATTTTATCCTACTTATTTTCTACTTTTATTATTACTGATATATTTGAATGTACTTGGCATACTGTATTTTCATTGTAGGGAGAGTAGTTGGCCTCATACATCCTTTTCAATTCCTAAAGTGTAAAAATGTCTCTGAGGATATGTCTACAGAGGAACTAGACATCCATAGATGGCTCGTGCCAGCTGACTCGGGCTTGTGGGGCGTGGGCTGTGGGGCTATTTCACTGCTGTGTAGGCTCGGGCTGGAGCCAGGCTTTAGGACCCTGAGAAGTGAAAGGGTCCCAGAGCTTGGGCTCCAGCCCAAGCCTGGAAGTCTACACAGCAACTAAACAGCCCACAGCCCGAGTCAGCTGGCACAGGTCAGCCAAGGGTATCTAGCTGCTGTGTAGATATTCCCTGTAATTCTACTCCCTCCCTGGGTTACAGAGCCCAGGCTCCAGCCCCAGCTCAAACATCTCAACTACTGGTTTTAGCCCTGTAGCACAAGCCCCACGAGCCTGAGTCAGTTGACCTGGATTCTGAGACTTGCTGCTGTGGGTCATTTTTGAAGTGTAGACATACCCTTATTGTCCATGGAACTTTAGATCCTCCTTTTCTAAAGAGGGGAAAAAAACTCTAAGTAAATATAAAACTGTTCTGTACAGAGTGTGATATTTGTACAGTTTGTGACTGCCCCATAAGGCAGTTAATGTTGCAGTTAATGTCAGTCTCAGCTTCTGTGCAGATTCTGCTCTTAGGAACAAGAGCACAGACTTTAGAAAACAGGTTTTTACCTTGTTTTGTATAAGAGCCAATTTTGGCAATGTGCTGAATATATAAGAGCAGGATGGGAGTCCTTTATAATGATACTTCATGCATATCGTGTTTCCTTTATTGTATAAAATAGGTTAAACTTATATTGAGCAAATTCTACAAATGTTGATCCTTCATGAGTAGGAGTACAGATTTTTTTTTTTTTTTTTTTTTGGTGAGGTTTTTCTTCACTTCACTGTTTGTATGCAGCGAATGGGTATCTTAACAGAAGTGTGTTTTTATAGCATCGTGTTGTGCAGAGATATTAGAATTAACTGAATGGATGTATTCATGTGTTTCATTCCCAGTCTTTGTGTTTCATTGCAGATGCTTCACCAGAAACAGTTGGTACTTTGCTAGGAGTGAACTCTGTGAATGAAGACTTAGGAAGCCCTTCTGATGATGAGGACATGCCAGCAGGGAACCATGACACACTTCCAATGTGTTTAAATGGTCCAATCCTTGAGGAATCTGTTGGAAATGCAGTCCTTACACATTCTTTAAGGACTAGTACAACTCTGGAAATGGACCAGGAAGAGTTAACGTCTACTGCTGCAAGGTCGTCACCTAACAGAGGTCGCCAGGACTCATTGAATGACTATTTGGATGCAATAGAACATAATAGTCATCCCAGACCTGGGACATCTGCCTGCAGTGAGCGTTCACTTGGGGCATCCCCAAAACTAAGGAGTAGTTTTCCTACTGACACGAGACTTAATGCTATGCTTCACATTGACTCAGATGAAGAGGAGCATGAGTTGCATAAAGATCTGGATTTTCAGTCTTCCTTGGAAGAAGATGGCGGTTTAGTAATGTTTAATGGTGCTACAAGGAGTGTTGAAGGAAATTTTTTAAGTTACTCATCATCAAATCAGATAATGCAAGGTCCTGCAGAGGATGGGAAAGCACCAGCCTTCGAAACTCCTTTGCAGCCCTCTGATAACCAGCAGGAGACTCTCCAAGGGCTTCCACCATCAGAGTTTGCAGGAGAAGAAGGTGAAGGCCAGCCAGATTCTCAGAATAATCTGTCGGTAGAATGGGCTGGCAGCGAATTGTGTGCCTGTCAGGTGGCAGAGCAGCCTACTAGCAGTGCAGACATGGGAGCTTCAGACTCTGCCATTGGTAGTAGAAGAGGTATTAGTGAAACGGAATCCCTTGACCAAGGATCTGAACCTTCCCAGGTATCCTCAGAAACTGAGCACAGTGATCCTGCTCGCACCGAAAGTGTCAGTGAGGCCAGCACCAGGCCAGAAGGAGAGAGTGATGTGGAAGGGGCAGACAGTTCTTGCAATGAAAGTGTGACTACACGTCTCTCCTCAGTCGAAACTCGGTGTTCTTCTTTTGAAAGTGCCAGATTTTCTGAGACTCCTGCCTTTTCTTCTCAGGAAGAGGAAGAGGGAGCTTGTGCCACCCATGGGACCAGAAGTGAGCCTGCTGCAGAAACACAGGACTCTGTGTGCACTCCTGGCTCTTTACCTGCGGTGCGGTTACCCAGCAGTCAAGAGGAGGCTCGGCAGCTAGCTGAAGGAGGTGAATTACAGGATAGAGATGAATCAGAAGAAATTTGGCAGAGGAGGAGGAGTCTGCAGGCTGCCGCCGCAAGTAGCCAGTGTCAGGATGAAGAAACTGGAGGTACCCAAGCTGCTGGCGAGGAGGGAGCTACACAAGTTGAAGGAGCTAGTGGAGGTAATTACTATGGAGACAATAAATGGGACTGGTTTTTGAGTGAGAAGGCTTTTCTGCAGTCATTAGAAGAGCTGTTTAAAAATACTTAATTCATAAAAATTTCAAAATAGTTCTGTTCTTGGTGGGGTTTGAAATAGTCTGATTTTAAAAAAAAACATTTTAATAGTATTTTAATCAATTTGTTAT
Source organism: Trachemys scripta elegans (assembly GCF_013100865.1). Lineage (NCBI taxonomy): Eukaryota > Metazoa > Chordata > Testudines > Emydidae > Trachemys > Trachemys scripta. Next base: position 53,456,081 of record NC_048308.1, on the reverse strand, counting down.
GGTTTTGAAAATCAGATTTAAAAAAATTGAAATGGAAAGTGTATCTTGGAAAAGAAATCAGATCATTTTACTGTGTTGGCTAATCAAAATTATTAATGGGGGCGAAAAACAAATCAGAAAACTAATACATAAGAAATTGAGCTCCTGGCACTTTGATTGTTTTGGGGAAAGGGGAAAACAAATCTTTATGTATCATAAAGTGCAAAGAGAACAAAAGCTCTATTTTTTAAAGAATTATTTATCAGATTTAAAGCTGATTTCCCCTTTTATTTACAAATTCTGACCTGCTCAAGCATGTCTCTCCATGGGAAAAGATTTCATACATTCATTCTATTTACAACAATTACTTGTAAAGCTAATTCAGGATTTAAAAATTGTGTGTCATACCTAACTTCAGTGTAGGTAGTAATATATTATAATAAATAACTTGTCCCTAGTTACAATTTTTACCATGTATTCATTCACTTCCTTTTTCTGGTGATGAAGTGGGGACTCTTGGGAGTTCCTTGGTAGCACTTCACCACCATATTTGCGGAGGCCTGGGATGACCGCCAGCCTCTGATGGAGTTGATCACATGCTGGATACTGCTACAGTAAGTCATCCCTGCCAGGGAAGGCTTATCGCAAGTACATCAAATACTTCTGAAGAGCAACATTTAGACTTCTGAATGTACCAAATTGCACCAAAATATCCCTGGGAACGATATTCTCAGACTCTCTCAGAATCCTCACACGCCACCTACATAGAGAGTTAAATCCCAGCCCCATTATAGTCAATGGAAGTTTTGTCATTGATTCCAGTAGTGCCAGGATTTCACCCAGAGTGTACAAGTTGTGTATACTTTCAGTGTGGTTGGTATATTTTTCAGCAACAATGTGTAAAACTTTCCAGTGAAGTGCACTTAGTAATATAAGATAGCTTGACAAATGACGTTGTCTATCCCCTTTAGTTAGGAGTATGAACTTTTATTTAAGGGAACAAATCAATAAGTAGAATCAATCATTCCTTCTCACTGAGCAGCCCTCACCCCTTGCTTACACAACTAAAGGAAATTATTTTAGTGGGCGATCTTGTTAAAGTATTGTCAATAGACCTCTGTTGTCCTATTATCCAGCCACTAAGTGCCAAATTCCCTTGTGGTGTAAATTTGCGTAATTCTACTGAAATCAGTGGAGTTGCAGCCATGGACCCCAATATAGAATTTGGCCTTAAGATCTTAAAGCAGCAGTTACTGTATTTGAACTGGGTTTCCCCGATGGTCTCATGTGGTCTGTGTGCTGTCTGAGGAGCCAGATGTGAGTTGGTGCCCCCTCTGAGACTTGAAATTACAGACAGAATCCATATTCACTGTGCTGTTCAATTCAGAGGCCAGTCAACAGCTTCTTAGCACTGAATGAAAAAATAACTGAATGTCTTCTCTGTTTAATTCTAGGTTCCCAAGCCAATGGCCATCAGAATTTGAGGTCACTACCGTCAGTACGTCAGGATGCTAGCCGATATCAGAGAGTGGATGAGGCTCTGCCACCAAGTGAGATTCTGTTTTACTTTAATCCAAGCGTTCAGGATATAAGCTACTCTAGGAGTAATGTGGCCCTGTAATTCAACGAGAACTAAGATCAGCAGAGGAGTTCTGTGTGGGGAACAAGGCTATGAAATCTTTTGTAAGAGAGACTGTGTTTGGTTTAGGAAGTACCACAATGTGCTATGCTGATTAAACCTCTTGTGGTGGTCCACTAAATGAAATTGGTAGAGATCTACGGGGGAAAGAAACTGCCTTTTCAACTTGTGATCCAGATGAGTAGCGATGTGGGGTGATGTGCTGTGGTGGGGGCTAGGAAGCAAAGATATCCAAGGACTCTGGAAGCTGCGGGGTACTTCAAAGCTGGTGGAGATTTCCACTGAAATAACGTAACTCTGTGACACACAGTGCTAACTGGAGTTCCAGGATCAACTGGAAAGCTAGCACCTGAAGCGTTAGCCTTCCTGCTTTCAGCTGCTGTGTCCTGGGATATATTTATTATGTACAATGCATGAGATACAGTAGGTGTAGGGTGCTAATGTTCTCTTTGGCTGACCTGGGACTTTGTCATTGTTGATGGATCCAGAGAGTGATCATTAGTAGAATGGTGATACAATTAGGTGTAAAAAGAAATTAAGACATTTTGTTATTTTAATTGTTTTTGTTTTGTGGAGGAAATGAAGACACTCTGGACATAAAGTAAACCTAGATGTTAACCTAACTATTGGATGCCTCTAAATTGGCTTAGAAATAGTCACTCAGTATTGTATATGTGGCTAGCATGTTGCTTTCAATTACTTGACTAATGCACATGAATAACCCTGGCCCAGTTATAACCCAGTCAGTATTAAATATTTGAAGGGGAAGGATTATAGCATCTACCTGTACACTGCTAGTGAGGAAACATTGTTTACCCCCGCTTCTCCCCCCCCCCCAGAAAATATGGAGGCCAGTTACGAACATCCCCTTCATAGACAATCACAAACCTATACCAGCCCTGACTTCTTATTCTTTGTTTCACAAGGGGTGGGGAGAGTAGGCAGGTGGTTTTGAAGACTGATGTCAAACAGCAGAAAAGAAACGCCCTTTGACTTTAATGGGATCAGGATTTTGCCCATTGAATTTAATAAAAAGAAGGATATTCATCTTGCCATGTGGAATAGGATTGTGTTGGCATAGTAATGAGACCTAGGAGGAGTGCTGAATGAAGCCCATTATCCTCTTGCTCCAGTTTGATTCTATTACAGCAAATGGTCATGATAGTGTTGTCATTCAAAAATCCCCAACTACCAGGTCAGCCAAAGAGAATGTTAGCACCCTACATCTTATTTTAAAATTTCTCATAACACAGTATTTCTTTTCAGAGTCCTGCCTGGGGGAGATAGGTACTTTTGGCATTTTCATCACTTTTCTGACTGACAGGATACAGAACATTTACAGGAAATATTTAGATGAGATCAGGTCAAGATATAATAAATTAGAAACATTTGAGAGGTGCCTTTTATACTGCAGTGATGTATATAGAAACTGCTTATTTTTCTCATAAGCTGTGTCTGCTATAATTGTTGCCTTTAAAAATATCTCATAATATTTACATTTTGTGTTGCAATATAATATTCCAACACTGTCATTTACTATGAGGGGGTGTGTGTGTTTGTACCCAGTACTGAGCCTTGATATCCCCCCCCCCCCCCGCCATACTTGTATAAATATTTAGAAAGGGAAAAAAATCAAGGCACATGCAAGGGTTTATACAGATCATCCATCTACTACTATGAATAAAACTTAAACCAGAAAAAAATACTGAACACCCTCTGGATTCAGTTTTTCTGTCTGAAAATGTGCTTGAATGTTACATTATTGTGACGTTATCTGGGGCAAACACTCACTGTAATGGAACATGCTTATTCAGTCAAAGGTTGTGGGCAGCATACCACTGTCTCAAGGTGCTTTGGAATACGTTCTAGGTTTGTTACATCAGGCTGCGACAGAGGAAAAGATAGTTATTCCAGTTGCCATATAGTTATGTTCAAAAATTAGAAAAAATATATTATTTATGCAATATACATATGCCATATGCTGATTTTACAAATTACTCATTATGTTAATAGGGAAAGCAAAAAACAGATAACCTGGTACTATAAAAACTTGATTAACTGCATAGAAATTATGCAAATTCACTGTACCTTCAAGCTTTTGTTTTAAAAATATATTTTTGTAAACACATTTGCATCCAGTTTAATTGATTGAAGGTGGCAGTAATCTAAGTAGTTGCCTCAGTAATGGCATTGAGGTCTTAATAATAATAAATGGAGATATCCTATCTCCTAGAACTGGAAGGGACCCTGAAAGGTCATCAAGTCTTTACTAGCAGGACCAAGTCCTGATTTTGCCCCAGATCCCTAAGTGGCCCCCTCAAGAATTGAACTCACAACCCTGGGTTTAGCAGGCTAATGCTCAAACCACTGAACTATCCCTCTGCAATGCATTGCAGCACTTAAGCCAGTGCTTAACTTGAAGAAAATGGGACAAGTTACATGCTCAAAGTCAAGCATGTGCACAAGTGCTTTGCTGGATTGGGACCTTATTGCACAACACTGTTCAGCTGCAGACTTGATTTGAAGAGAGGAGTGGAGAATATGTGCTAAGTAGAGGCAAATTTCCCTCTAGAAAGGCCTTTTTCACCAGAATATAAAATCTCTATATACTCTGAAATTGGCAGTCCTCTTGGAAAGCCAAGTAAGAGGTTACAGCACTCCGAAAAATTTAGTTTTACCAGGCTTAATTACTTTTGGTCAATTGGCTGTGCCTATGCTGAGAGGTAAACGAGCTTCTATGTAAGTAATCAAGGTTGTCTCCTACCATTTATTTGTTGCTTTCCCTAGGAATGGGCCTGGTTGTTTTCCACAGTCTGTGGTTAGTACTCTGTTGTGTGTGTGAATGTGGTTTTTCATTTATCATAGTAATACATTGCAGCACTGGAAGAGCATTTAATATAATCTTTCCTCTCTAAAGAGTAATTTATCACAGTGAAATACACATTATGTATCATTAACTAATATGCCTTACTGTTATTGACAGCTGAAAAAACCGACCACTAGGTACCAAAATCAAAACAACTAGTTAAGATTTACAAAGGTCACCTCTCTTCTATAAAGGTGCAATTCAGAGGGCCAGCAGGGGCCTAACACCACTGAAGTTCTGCTTAAGTCTATAAATTCGGGCTTAAATGGAGCTCAGTTGGTGCATGGAACTTGAGCCGGCCTTCTGGCCTGCCCTAAACTTCATCTGCAGTATGCCGTGATACAGTCAGTGAAGTGAGTGAACCCAAAGATCTTGAATTGTTTAATTTGGGATTCACGCTCTGTAATGTTTTGGGGTACAAACCCACTGAGGGGTTGTGTCACTGTCTGCCTGTAACCCGAAGTGCCTTAAATGTTCTGCTGCTGTGGCTCACATCCTGGGCGCCAGCAGACAAGCATGCAGTTCCCTTGTGTCTGGGTGCTGTGCAGCCTCGGCCCAGTAGCCTGCCTACAACACAGCCTGTGCTCCACCTTGGTCTCCACAAGCCGTGGTTACTACTTTCATACACTCCAGTCCTGAATTTCCCAAAACCGTCTGGCTGCCTGGAAGCATCTAGCCCTCCTCTGGAACACTTAAGGAAGCAGTAAGGTTTATTGGTTCTTTTTAAAGAGACAAAAGAACAGCTTGTTACTTTAATCAGAGTTAACCATCACTTCACTTCAAACACAGCACTGGGTTCATTTAGATTAAAAGTAAAACAAATTTATGCACAGAAGAGCACCGGTTAATTGATATCAAGTAAAAAATAAAGGTTACAAGCAAATAAAAGTGAAAACACTCATCTAGCAAGATACAATCTTTGTTCAAGAAGGTCTTTCTCTCACCCACAGTCTTCTTTCCAAATTTTTACCGACTGGCATGGCTAGGACCCATCACAGAGATCAAATCACTTGGTTTCTTTGTCACCTTAAGGTGAAGGATAATTTAGGGGTTTGCTCCCCCTTTCAGTGAACCTCTGAAATGTATTCTTCTGAAGGCTACTCCCAAATAAAGTTAATTAGTTCATGCTGAGTAAAGGAGTCTTGGGTTCTGGAGGATAAGGCTCCATGCTGGTTCCTCCTCTGCTGGTGATTGCTAAAGTGCAAATTATCTCCACCCACGATACAAATAAATAGCCCACTGAATTTGGCCACACCTGGTTTGAGGTGTCACCCTCTTTCCGTTTTTCTGGACAAAACCTGTTAATCCACTCCACCTGGCATGCCTGGTTTAAACACCTATTAGTCACAGACTTTAAAGCATAATATCAATGAGTATCCATAATTTCACATACAGCATTGTCACATATATTTTACAATGATATTATTGACCAGAGTGGTGGTAGTTTTCAAATGATAGCTCACAAGGCATATCATTGCACTAGTGCATAGGGTGTGAACACACAGATTCGGCTTAGGGTCATACACCCCCTAGTCAGTGGAGTATCAGTACATATTGGATAATCCATATTAAATGTGAATTCTGTAAAAACTCACTACAGTGGCAGGTTGATTTGCAGAATAACATCTGAGAAAAGCCTGGGGTTTTAGCTATGAGTCATGTAGACAGAGGGCAATCAAAAAGTGCTGGATCGAAGGAATCTTCAAGAAGAGAAATAGAAACTCAGGACAACAGGTTTAGTTTAAAAGTAGCAAAATTTAAAGAAAAAGTCATACCTTATAACGATTTATTGCTGTTCAGACTGGGAGGCCCGAATCGACAGCCATGGGAGGATATTCTATGTGGATCATGTAAACAGAACAACAACATGGCAGCGACCCACAGCTCCTCCAGCCCCACAGATCCTCCAGAGGTCAAATTCTATACAGCAAATGGAGCAGCTGAATCGCCGGTGAGAATTGTTGTCAGTGATTAAGTTTATAGTACCAAAAGCGTGCTTGGCATTTTACAACCCAGTATGAGGACTAGGTCCCAGCTGCTACCATAAGTAGCTCTGTGCCGTCTTTTGTGAACCAGTGGGTCTTAAGTGTGGTTCTTCTGAATGTCCCCCTGAATCTGGATGCAGGCTACTAGCATCTATGTTCCATTAATGTTCAATGGCCAAAAACAATGGGTAAGGAACCACAAAAAGCCAGGCCATAGAAGGCTGTGAATAATCAGACATCTGTGGATTTTAGGCTACACGGATGAAAAAAGCAATTAAAACAGCTTCAGTAGTTGGGGTTTCCTAGTGCCAGATGTAGGGATATTCACCCTATAGCGTATGTAAATCCAGTCTTGTAATTCTAGATATCAGAGTATTCGTCGAACGATGACTAATGAGAGGCCTGAAGAGCACCCACATGCCATTGATGGAGCTGGAGAGGATACTGACTTCCATCATTCTAATGCAGGTAAAAATAAAATTGATGTTGATCAATGGAGAGTTCAGCTCATCAGCCATTTAGCGAGAGCGAGACAAGGAGAACCCTACTTTCTGTCTGCATAGAGCCATCCGTTTGCAGTCATTTACTGTCCTGTTTCTACCTGATATGGCTCAGCTTATTAGCACTTATTCAATCAGCATGTTGAAGAATTGTGTGTGTGTTTCAGCTTCTTTACTCTCTCACGTTAGGAAGCTATGTAAATGGCTAATGTAGGCCATTTGCATAAAAATGTTCTGCAGCTGCCAACTTTTTAGTTATTATGGTTATTAATGGTGGCATATAGTGAACACCAGGCTAGTCTGTAGCAATTCCTTTCACTCTGTTAATATGAATTTCCCCTTCTTCTCTTGACTTTCTGAGCTCATTATCAATGTTGCTTCTGTTGCTAATATAAGGGAAGATGATGCTTAGATGGCAGTTTGAATGAATTAAACCAGCAGAATTATATAATTATATACTCAGGAAGTAACCTGAGTCCTCCATTTTGTCAGGCAATTTTAAGTTAGAAAGTCAGTGAGATTTTTCCTTAATGAAGGCTTTTCCATTGTTAAAGTTAACCCCTTGAAGCCAACAATCAGGGTCTCTCTCAGTGCCATAATTTCATTGTTGGCAGTGGGGGAAGGGGATGTCAGGGACTGCTGGAGGTGCCAAGAAGTTAATTAGATGTTACACTACTGACTTTCACAAAAGAAGTGATGAGAATGTCATCTGAGAACAAGGCAACATCCCCATGATCGACACACAGTGGGAGGGATTGAGGGAAGCACTGCATGAGCAGTAGTTGTAAGTATCTTTCGTGACAGATTTATGTTACCAATCTGCCTGGGGCTTGACGTGATCAGGCTGAGGCCGCAGGATCTTTAGGGGAGGAGATGAAAGAGCACACCAAGTGACTAAGTTTAAGGCTTTATTAACCAAATAACAGCAGTGAGTGCTAGGCGTGCCCCACGTCACTCAGAGGGAGGAAGAAAGCGTTAGTGCCCGAGCCCTGATGCACTTTCATACTTACTCACGCACAATCCAAGTCTGGCCAAGCCTGGGTGTAACATAAGAAGAAGAGGGGAAAGGGTAGACAAGAGTTCTGCCCTGTGCAGAGGTCGTCTAGGGTCCGTTGTAAATCTCCGACTTACCTCAGCTCTTGGGAGGGTTTTAAGCCCTGGATTCTTCCGGGGACATTTTCGTCCAGGGACCCTTGTCCACCGTGCTCTCAGTACCAGTCCGAACCTGCCTTCCGCGGCTCCCTTAGTTTCCCCGAAACACACCGGTCTCAGGGTCGAGAGACTGTTTTTTAACTTACTGACCTTCGCAGTTTTACAAGTTTTGCACCCCTTCAGTTTTGTTTGGCTCAGTTCTCCTTTCTTATGGCTGGCCGGGGTTGAGACCCAGGCTTCTGGCCGTTAGCAGCAGAGAGCTTGTTTGTGTGCGCTGGCCTTGGGCTGCAGTTTCGTTCCTTATCTTCGGGCCTTGCAGGATCCTTGAGTTAACCCATTCCTTTCTCCCTTCCTCCCCCTTCGGCCTCTTGTAACCTGCAAAGGAATCTTCCACTCCACATTCACACCTTCAACCCTTCCCAAGATATTTTCCAATACATATAAAAACATTAGCAAGATACAACGCTGGTGCTTACTCAGGGGACCCCATGTGGGGCATTTTAGTGTGACACTTTCTCTCCTCTTATTCGTCTCTCTTCTCTTCCATTTTTCAGAACTCCTTCAATGCTTGAAATATTTTTCTCCATATTTGTTTCAAATATTACCTTTGTTTCCCACTCTCCCCTCCTTTATTATGTTCCCTATCTTTCTCCATTTGTGTTCATCATTTCCTTCTTTCTTTTGTCTCTCTCCCATCACTCCCCCGATTTGAAGTCCCTGTTCTTCCCTCAACTTTTATTCCCACTTAATACCTGTCCTTTCCCCTCTCCTGGTCTCCTCTATTAAGTTATATATTCTAGTTTCTTAAAGTATAGTGTTCTTCCTAATGGAGCTCATTTGTTATCTACGGATGGCTGGACTTCCCAGAATTAGTGAGGAAGGATGACCCTGTGCATATTGTCACACACACAAAAGAAGGGGCTTGTGAAGGATGGAAGATGTCATGATTTTTAGTGGACCTGGGTACGATCATTGTGATCCCAATCTACGTTTACAACCTCCCATCTACTTTAAAATCTGCATCCAAATCTCCTGATTCTTTTAAAAAAGCCTTACTAGTTGCCCTTTCTAGTTGAAAGAATATAACACATGATACCCATGGTTCCTCTCCAGTTCCTGATATTTGTGAGAAATCTATACATGAAAGCAGCTGCTAAGGGGACACCCAAATGTTTATCATATCCATCTGGAAACATGGAACTGAAATCGATTTCCTTACCAAACCTTTTCTTTCCTCCATTGTATGAGCATTTTGTTAAATGCTGTACAACTGATCAGTGCTTCATTGCTGGCTGTCTTGTAATAGGAGAAGTGAAACATATAACAAATTACATTGATTTTATATGTACTGTACGTATTCACGTTGGTTGGCATTAAAAAAACTCAGTATTTGTCTGCAGTTACAGCACAATGGTATCTGACATACCACTGTTACCTTTTTTTCCGTTTGTAGGAATATGGCTCTAGTATCCCAAGTACCATTGTGTGGTGACTGTGGGTAAATATTGATTTGTAAGAGTGGCACTTATGTATTTCTTACATCAGAAACAATTAAAAAGTATAACTACACCGTTACCCTGGAAACGTCATATCTTCAGCGAACATGCATTGATAAATTAGGATTATTTGAGGTACACTTACGTAGAGAACGTTTTAAGAACCTGAGAGAAATGTCCATCCAGGAATTATCATGAGTGTATAATGCAAATCAATGTAGTTGTTTGCAGTGAGGTTTTGTTAAACGTTATTACTGGAAATCTTTGTCACTCACTTTGTTGTTAGATTTTCGAAGGGAGAATGTGCTGCCTCAGTCTACCTCCAGATCCAGGCTTACTTTATTGCTACAGTCTCCTCCGGTGAAATTCCTTATCAGTCCAGAGTTCTTTACAGTGCTGCATTCTAACCCTGTGAGTATAGTGTATACTGACATGCAATTTCATAAATATACATTGATAAATATGGGCACATCTGTGGTCTCTGTATTTTTCTTGCATAGAAAAATCATACTCAATATTTTGAGACTAAGATATGAAAAAGGAAACTATGTGATGAGCTACTCAATATGAGGGATTTATTACTTTACTATTCAAATTGTGCATATCCACGAAAACACTATGGAAAATTTGCAGTACGTACCAGCTGTTAACATAAGGCTCAAGTCAAGGTTTCTGATTTCATCTGTGCTGAGGAACTGCAGCGTTTATATGTTATGGGCCTGATTCACCACTGCATTACATTAGATGTCCAGAAAACTAGAGTGATGCAATGGGGAATCTTTTTTGGGGAGGGTGGCAAGGGGGGCATTTTATTTATTTATTTATTTACAGTGGTAACTGTTAAAGAACCAATATTTACCCATTTACCACCATGTTATTTGAGATACTTCAGTTATTGTCTACTTTACACACAGTGAATCTCTGCATTATCAGATAACACTCTAGTAATGGTGGTAAATACTGACTTTGTAATGGCTACTACTGTATACAGCATTGTAAGTGTACATGGCATTATATAATAGAGGAAAGGTGCCAAACAAATAAATCTCTGCCCTGAACAGCGTACAATCTACAGACATGACTGGATACAGTATACACTGGTAAGTATATTCAGGCAGATATAGCAAATCCCACTGCTTTAGTGCATTCTTTTGGAGCTGGGTGTGATATAAAAACTGCCCCTGGAGTATTACAGTGTCTTCGGTTTTTACTTTTTGCTTATCTATTTGCCCAGTCTTACTGTTGCAAAACATAACTAATTTGCTTCTTGCAACAGGTGATCCACCTATAAAGGATGAAATACACCCCTGAAGATGGCCAGTTGTGTACACTACTCAAGTTACAAAATCCTATTTTGAGGATTTAAGTAGAGCATATTCATACTCACCTATTTTATATGAAATTACATTAGAAATCATTGAATAAAAGAGGTCTCTTGTGTTGTTTCCCCCCCATATCTGATTAAAAATTTTCCCTATTTATTCTCCAATGGTCTCTTTCCTAAATAGTTTTTCTGTTCATTATTTTTTCCATGCACATTATAAATAGAAATAATGTAATGAATACTTCACTGTCTGCAAGTACTCCTGTTAATAATTCAGCGGCTTTAAAACTACTGGGCAGTGTTAGTTTTAATTGGATGGTATGTGTATTGTTCCAATCAGCTGCATGGAATCTAGCCTGCACAGCTGCATCTGCATCTTTAATTCATAAGGCAGAGGTCCATTTTGTTTGATGAAAAAAAGGCATGTATATTTCTGTGACTTTCATTCGTTTTGTTTATGTAGAGCTACAATCAAACATGCAAGTATCCTTTTAGAATCCAAGTAGGTTGAAACAATGTTAATGTAAATCCCTGGTGACTTTCCATAAAAAATATAGTGCCAAACTCTAGTACACTTTCAGTTTTGTTGCCAGGTACTAGGGCAAGAGAAGAGACATTATTTTATATACATTACCCTTAAGAGAATTCTTAGGAAGGGCATTGTGAAGTCTCTGCAATTTACACCAATTTTATTGCTAGAAGAAGCAGTCATAACTACACCAACATCAGTGAAGTGGAATGCTGGAAAAATGCAGCTTGCACCTCATTGGGTGAATAATAGAGTTAGGCAATGAAGACTTCATGGCTTTTCTTCTGCTGTTATTGTTCAGCTGGAAACAGTTTCCTTCAAAGTTTATTAGAGCTGCAGGCCATAAATTTACATTAGGAAGGCTGCCTTTCCAGGGAAAAAGAGCTACATACTTTATTTGATTAAAATCTAGATACTTTGGAAAATGAATAAAACATTTATGATCAAATATATTGTGAAGTGTTTATTTCATAACTGCTTCCCACTCTGTTATTCTTTCTTTAATGTCCATTCTTCCATATTGCTGACTATTTATCTAATGGTCAGGGCCCCAGTTCAGCAAATCACTAAAGCACATGCTTAACTTTAAACACATGAACAGTCCTGTTGACTTCAGTGGGACTGCTCCTGGGCAAGCACCAGTGCCCATTGAACTGAGGCTTAAGTTCTTTGCTGGTTTGGGGTTCAAGTTATTATCCACTCATTGGAACATAGGTCACTCATCCAACTGTTGGACTGATGATCTGTCTACGTAGACGTTTAACTTCTAATGTCCTTTCCTGAAATTATTTTATTATGAAATTTTCAGAGTGCCTACCGCATGTTTACAAACAACACGTGTTTGAAGCACATGATCACCAAAGTCCGGCGGGACACCCATCATTTTGAGCGTTACCAGCATAATCGAGATTTGGTGGGCTTCCTCAATATGTTTGCTAACAAACAGCTGGAGCTGCCGAGAGGTTGGGAAATGAAGCATGACCATCAGGGCAAGGTACCTGGAACACATATGTAACGCTGGTTGGATTTTGTCTTTGTAATGATGGGATTGAAGCATCTGCTCTTAAAAGGAGCAGAGATGCAGATGATTCTCTGTATTACTCTGGCTGTTTTTTTCCTTCCTCTCCCCTGCACAAAGTAGTACATCCTGTCTGTGCTGAGGGAGCATTGTTGGGAAGAGAGACTGAGTAACATTAACCATTATGGAAAACATTTAGTAGAGAATTATAACTTTTCTACATCATTCACTATTAGATTCCCATACTGTAGTTTAAAACTTCTATATAATGGAATTTATCTTTATCCCTTATTAGTTTTTCTTTCTGAATAGCTTCTGGTGTTCCCAGCTGGTCCCCCATCCAAGTACCAAATAGACTGATTATTGATCAGCTTTGGAGATGAGATGAGATTGGATGCATTCAGACCAGCTTGGCCTTTGGGAATGTCTCATAAAGTTGGGTTCTGTGTGATTCAATGCTGGCCATAAATACTGCGAGAAATTAATTGTTTGGTATGGTTGCATTGCAAAGCCTTCTAGATTTAAGGTTCTAATTTGGCCACTTTAAAAGAATTAGGACCTTTGAATTAGAAATCCTTTTCATTGTCAGAAAAGTTATGATATTTATTTCAACAGAAAGAGTTTAAATTTGCTCTGTGGTTCCTACATTAATTTTCCTTTTTTTTAAGTTGGTGTGATATTGGATCTGCTTCTTTCCTTGGGAAAATGATATTATTGAATACTGTCGAGGAGAGAGCAATTACAGTTACTTTTTGTATGACCATGACATTTAGAATTTTATATTCAATAGACTAAGTAAACTAAAAGTAAGTTGGGAATTTTCAGTGGCCTTACAAGGTAATAGTGCTACCTAGAGTGGCATTTTCCCCTTTGCATAGATATAGAAAAGAATAAAAGTATGCTAGAATTAACATGTGAGGGAGTGATAGTGATATCTATTTGGGTAAGAAATAAATGGTAATTAGGACTATAGAGAAACAAGGTGGAGGAGGTGATATCTTTTGTTGGACCACCTTCTGTTGGTCAGAGAGACAAACTTTCAAGCTTACAGAGCTCTTCTTCAAGCCTGCAAAATGTACTCAAAAAGTCACAACTAAATGTGAGGTGGAACAGATTGTTTAGCATAAGTAGTTCACATATTTCAAGGGACCTTTCAAGGCGAAATGACCAGTTAACACCTCTCCAGTCGTCGGGGGGAGGGGAAAATCTGGAAGGGAGGGGGTTTAGTGGGTTATCAGTTGTTGTAATAAGCCATAAATCCAGTGTGTCTATTCAAGCCATGATTTTTATTGTCTAGCAAAGTTATGAATATAAGCACAAGTAATATGGTGTTTTTGTCTTTTATCATTGTGTGAGTTCATTTCAGGAGCATAGTGATTGTCTGCTTTCACCTGCATAGTTGTTGTTGGGATACCTAGTGTGCTGTAGGAAGTACATCACATGCTGTGATAGGCATGTGTAGGACTCATGGATCTTGAAAGGTGTGGTGTTAGGGGTGTTGATCGTTGTAGCAATGGAGACATGTCTGCAAGTTTTGCGTCTGTTGGTCTGGCGCTGCTTTGAGTTGAATCCTGGTCTATTGGGAGCTTGCTTCTGATGATGGGCTTGGTGAGGTGGGGGGTTGTTTGAAAGCCAGAGAAGAGTTTCAGGAAAGATTTCTTTCAGGAAGTGGTTGCTGTCAAGTACGGGTTGTAACTGTTTAATGATACTTTGTATGGACCCCAGTATGAGCTGGTAGGTGACAACTAAGGGTGTAATAAACCTCCCTCCAACCGTACACCCTAGCTGTGATCTTTGACCACACACTGGAACTAGTAGGAAGTATCATTAAACAAGTACAGACCATACTTGATGGGGATCACATCCTGAAAGAAATCTTTCCTGAACCCCCTCTTCTGACCTGTAAGCAACCCCCCAACTTCTCCAAGCTCATCATCAGAAGCAAGCTTCCTACCAACCAGGACCAACCAACTCAAAGCGGCACCAGACCCTGTCAGAACCTGAAGAAGAGCTCTGTGTAGCTTCAAAACTCATCTCTTTCACCAACAGAAGCTGGTCCCATAAAAGATATTACCTCACCCACCTTGTCTCTCTAATATCCTGGAACCAACACAGCTTCAACAAAACTGCATCAACAATTAGGACTATAGTCTGACTAAGCCAATAAGTGCCTATGTCTATAATTCTTGGCTACATTTAGCCATGAATGTTTGCGTGTCCACATGAGTAATGTACTTGACACCTGAATGGGGAATACAAACAGACTCTAAACTGAAGGCAGGAAATATGCTTGAGGTATGTTGTCGTCTTGGATTTATTACTTTTCAGCTTTAAGGAAAACATTGTGTAAAAATGGTGGGGGAGATACAATTATTTTAACATCCTTTTTCCCCCCTGTCTCCCTCTTTCTCACTGAGCCCTTCCCCTTAAATTTCCTGGAGCCCAGTTCTCTCCCTGAAGAATATGAGTAACTCCATTTTGAGTTCAGTAGGAGCTACTCATATCCTCCAGAGGGAGAATCAAACCCTGGATTTCTGTGTGTGTGGTACTTGATGATCGTGATTAATGCAGCTGTAATAAGACATAGAGGAAGCACTGAACAAAGCCTCATAGGAAGCTCTTTATTTTGAAGTATATTTTTCTGTGCCATAGCTCAGGATTGCTGGTTCTCACCATTTTGAATTGGCTTTTCCACAAGTAATACTTGCTTCTTTAGTGACCAGTGGAAGATAAGTCACAGTAGAAAAACTTATTCAGTACAGTAGAGGAATCGTAGCCTGTGTATGACCTAAATGAGGGCTTGCTTGGCCTAACTTGTACAGCGTGCCTTGCTTGTCCAGTACTTGTGCCACAATGTATAAATATATCTTCTATGTGCCTTAGTACTTGTGCTGATGGTGACCATACTTCATCTCTGTTGTGCTGCAATTAAAAAATGCTCTTTCATTTTTCACCTGCTGTCACCTTACAAATATGTTAAAGCATAATAAAAAGCAACACATATCTCATGTGCACAAGTGAATTCTGGGATTAATATATCTTGTGATATAGAAGATGAATGACTGAGTGGGACCCTGCCAGTTAGAGAACATATAGATATTTTTCTTGATAACACAAATTATTAGGCTAGTGGCAGTGAAGATTAAAGTGTCTTATTTCACAGACCAGCAGCTAGAGCAAAGAGACAAAGAATGGGACAAGTGGCCTTTACTCCCTAGTAGATGCTGATGTTTCTTACCTCTGCGCAATTGGCTGTGAACTGAGGTCCATTGGTAGAACTCTGTGGAGAAGCTTAGGCAGAAGTTGTTCTGAAATGCCTGGCTCTAAACTAAACAACCATCTCATTTAAAAAAAAAAAAAAAAAAAACCTTTCCTGGATTTGCAAGCAAATCATACATGGAAAATCGGTGTATAAACAGAAAACTAGAATAAAAATAGTGTGTTGGGGGATGTTAAAATAAAGTTGACCATTGATGGAAATAAAGTATTTAAACAAGCATTCACAGCCTTTATTTCAAATAACTTCTATTTTAAAATGTATAGTTCTTTGAGGGGGAAGGGATTAAATTTTTGGTCAAAATTCTGTCACTTTGCACAACTGTTATAAGTTTTCTGGCTATACCTTGCCAGGACCAGTGATAGGAGTTTCTTTAAAATTAGGGTGTTTTTCTTAGTTTTTTTTTTTTTTTTTTTCCTAAGTGTGCTCAGTTCAGTTTCCAGCTGTGGAACCAGTGTCCAGATTAGCCCAGAGCTTTGAAGTTCCAATGATTTTCTTTAATGAAGCTTCAGCACAGTAAATCTGTGCTTTATTATAGACTGCTGCTGGCTGGCCTAAAAGCATTCATGCTTAATAAGACATGATCACCCTTAATATAATCTTTAA
This sequence comes from Trachemys scripta elegans, assembly GCF_013100865.1. NCBI lineage: Eukaryota > Metazoa > Chordata > Testudines > Emydidae > Trachemys > Trachemys scripta. Next base: position 53,439,710 of record NC_048308.1, on the reverse strand, counting down.
GCATAGTTTAAGTGGGTACAAAAAAGCATTACATGATGTGTTAGATGGCTGCATTAAATCAGAGAATTGTGCATCTGCAGTATAGCTCTAAACAAGTAACTTTTTTCGTATCGAATCATTGTTTTTGTTTGTTTTTCTAAGTATACTCTATTATAAGGTCGGTACATTGAAGTCAGCCTTTGGAAGGTTATCTTGCTTCTTTCAGAATACAGATAGATAGAGTTGGATAAAATAAATATCAGCGCCTGAAAAAGAATTACTGGACATTTGCTAGTAAGAGAATTAAACCTATTAGCTGGGGCATAGATACCAAAGATGACATGGCGCATCCCCTCTGCCTCCTTGCAGAAATTTAAAAAGCCAATATTGAAATTGGTAAAACAGGTATTTCTATAATACCTGGATCCTGTGTAGCCAGTGTCACAATTGACATCACTATTTGGCCAGGTGGACACCACCAGACCTAGGCTCAAACATTGCCATTAGCAAAAACATTTCAAAATTCAACAGAGAAACATTATGCTTAATTTGTACATTTATAGATATCTCAACTGAGCAAAATGTATGTAGTTTTCCTTTATAAAGTTTGTCTCATCCCAGACACCAACTTGTAAGGCATATCTCTATTTAGCTCCAGATTACCAGACAGCAGTTTGACAATCTGGGGGCCTTCAGAGTTTTGGTGCCCTCTGCTGGACTATTCCCAGTATGTTGGAGCCTCAGTTTCTTTTCTGTTCACATTTATTAAATGAAAACTTCAAAACAGTAACCAGAAATTATAGTCACAATAGGGACAGTAGACAGATACAACCCCCCCCCCGACCCAATTCCAAACCTTCCACGCCTCAAACCCATTGTCCTGAGACCTAAAAGGACAATTTGATATCATAGTCCCATGCCATAGTATGAAGCTGCTTTTGCTTCTCCTTTGTGTCATGTGAACTTCCCAGAAGTGACCCTATGCTCCCCACCATAGTAAATAATAATACTTATCTCTTCTATCGCATGACTCATGTTTTCTGACTATCTATTTTCATACGGCTTATAAGAGGAACTCTGATTTCATCTTCAAGGGATTGCATATGTCCATTCCACTGGGGGGGGGGGGTTGTATGTGCATGTCTCATGCACTGGCAACAGAAAGATTTCCATAATAGGGGTGGGCAGGCAGGCACCCTACCTTACCTCATGCCTGGAGTCAAGGATATAAAGGGTGGAGCGAGAGCCACCCCATCCTCTTTCAGTTCCCTTTTTACCATCTATGGTCGGAGCATGTTGTTGTACTTTGGTAGTCTTTTGCCTTTAAATGAGTATGTAGTTAGTGTATAATTGTCCATAGTAATTAGTGGTACTCGTTTTTTCATCCAGTTGGGTGTTTGTTTTTATTTTTTTCTTAAAGTTCATTTTTAATTGTTTTGGCTTCTCTAGGCTTTGCTCAGGACCAGGGGAGTTTGTGCAGCCTTCAAGAAGCAGCTGCAAACCACAATGTAAAACTGCCTCAGGCTTCTGGGGCACACGGCCACTTGTACATGTGTGACACACAAGCCAAGATCCATCTCTTGTGTATGCAGGCATGGCTAAAATCTTTCTAGTGCCCAGAGGTACACCACCTGGACAAGCTGGTATGCATCCCAGCCAGAGTATTATCGTCCCTGGATTGGTGGATGCCCCCAGGCATTGTGTTCAGGGCAGTCCCATTCTTACCAGTTCTCCCCTTAATGACTTTCATCAATGGATGCTTCCATCATGGAGTGGGGAACTGCAAGCTCAGGGCATGTGGTCTATTCACATGGCCAGGCTACACATACATGATCTCAAACTGTGAAGCAACGTGCAACATTCTGAGCATGTCAGCAGTTCCTCTCACCCATTCAAGCCAGGTGCTCACAGGGAGTGCCACAGCTATGTTTTATATAAACAAGCACCAGTCAGACAACCTGTGTCAGGAGGCAGTCAAGAAGTGGAATTTCAGTGTAAGGAATTATATAACTCTCAAGGCTTCACACCTGCTGTTCTAAGCAGAGACCACGAATTCTCTCTCAGCCCATGAATTCTAATGTGTTGGTATTTCAAGTTGTGGGAATTCCTACGGTAGATCTGTTTGCAACATGGCAGAACAGGATATTCCCCCAGCTGGCTACAGTCAGGGTTCCATATCAAATGCCTTCCTATTTCCATGAAACAATGATATACTAGATGCTTACCCACCAGTACCTCTCATTCCCAGAGTGATATTGAAACTCAGATAAACAGAGGAAGGATGATCCTCATAGCCCCAGCCTGGCCAAGACAACCCCATACTTTGATCTGCACAGGCTGTCCCTTACTTCTCTAGCTAGTCAAGGACTATAATCTTTTAAGACCACAGTCAGGTGTTGCATCTGAACTCAGTAAGTGCTTCACTTCAAGAATTGGTTTCTTGTTGGCTAATGCCAGAGGTGGCACGTTGTTCAGCAGCAGTCCAAAATATTCTGCTCAGAATAGTAGAAAACCTTCCAGACCATAGCTTACTTATGATAAGTGGAAACACTTCTCTGTGTGGGTGGTCCACCACTATTTGTCTCTTAATCTTTCAATCTAGAAGATTTTGGACTGTTTTCTACGTCTGAAAGAGTCAGATCTGTATGCAGTGTAGCTGTAGCTATGTAGGATATGAGAGAGACAAGGTGGGTGAGAAAGACGAGCTTTCATGACCTGAAGGAGAGCTCTGTGTGGCTCTCACCAACAGAAGTTGGTCCTAGAGATGTAAAAGGTTAACCTGCCTTAACCGTTAAAACTGGGCCGTCCGGCCAGCCAACACCAGCAGCACCACACCGTCTGGAGTAGGCCCAGCTGCTTCACCCAGCCAGATCCCTGCTGCCTGGCCGAAGTGGCTCCAGCCGCACCACCCGGCATGACAGCGCCACCCAGCCAGAAAGGCCCCAGCCATGCCAGCAGATGAGCCCCAGTCCCCGCCGTGCTGGCTGGCAGGATTGGCCCCACTTGCTTAATCGGTTAATCATTTAAATGGTTAACTTTTTAAACGGTATTTACATCCCTAGTTGGTCCAATAAAAGATATTAGCTCACCCACTTTGTCTCTCTAAGAGTCAGATCTGGCAGTCAGTTTGATCAAGGTGCATCTGGCTGCAATTTCTGTATATCATTCTCGTATTACTGGAAGAACTGTGTTCACTAATCCCATAGCAACCAGATTCCTGAAATGATTGCATAGGCTTTGCCCACTTATTTGGGATTTGGCCCTGCCTTAGGACTTGAATTCTTTAGGCTCTTATAGGGCTTCCATTCGAGTCCTTAGTCTCTTGTTCAGTGTTACATCTTTTGGCTGAAGTACTCTTCTTAGTAGCCATCACCGCCACTATCAGCCAATATACTTACTGGTCTTTTTTCCAAAGCCATACATTTAGAAAAATGAACAAAAGCTGCATACTCTGGGTGTGTGCAGAGCTCTGGCTTTTTATCTGGATAGAACAAAACTCCTTCAGGTTTCTTGTCAGCTCTTTGTTTCCTATGCAGAGAGAATGAGAGGTCATCTGTGACGAGAGAGACTTTCTAAACGGATTACCAGCTGCATTTTTGTGTGCTATAATGCCAAACTTCTGACACGTCTTGGAAAACTGTCAGTGCATTCAACTAGAGCACATTTGGCATCTACTGGCTTTGTGGGAACTGATCCTATTGTTGACATTTATAGGGTAGTGACGTGTATGTACCTTTACTAGATATTATGAGATTATAACTGCCTCAAGGGGTGACATGAATGTTGGGGAAGCATTCCAACAATCCCTCTTCAGATGAGACTCTGAGCCCCATCTCCATTGAAAACAGCATGGGAGTCACCTCCACTGGAATGGACGTATGTAATCACCTGAAAAAGGAAAAACCTGTTACTTCTTGTAACTGTTGCTCTTCAAGATGTGTTGCATATATCCATTCTGTGACCTACCCTCCTTCGCCAGCACATCAAAGTCTATCATTATGTGAGTCTCATGCAAAGGAAGTGAAGGAGAGGTGCGGGAGTGGGTTCCATCCTTTATATCTTCAGATCCAGGCAGAAGGAAGCCAGGTTACCCTTACATGTACCGCTAGGGAAAACTCTCCGGCACCGGTGCATGAAATCTCCTCCACACCCACGCGCACAATAGAATGGACATGTGCAACACGTCTCACAGAACAACACTTACGAGAAGATAAGTAACCATTTTTCTCCTCAACAGCCAAAACTCCTAGCTGAGGAGAAGGCTGTCAGAATTGCGGGGCAGGCAGCTGGGGCAGGAGCAGATGCAGGCAGGAGCAGGGGCATGCGCTAGAGCAGTGGTCTCCAAATCTTTTTTGATCACGCACCCCATCAGTAAAAAAAATTGTTGAGTCGAACTGTCAAAGCAAAAAAAAAAAAATGCTGCTCAGACTTCCGGTTGAACTGCTGAGGGAGGGGGGAAAAAAAGCCGCTCAGACTCCTGACCGAACTGCCGAGGGAGGGAGACGCTGTTCCGGCAGTGCTTCTCCTGCCGCGCAGCCCGAAAGATCCTCTTGTGCACCCCCTGGGGAGACCACTGAGCTAGAGCAGAGCAGGCTGGAGGGGGAGTGCGCCCAGGAGCAGTAGCAGGGGCTGAAGCACGAGCACAGGCCGTCTGTCAGAACTACAAGGCAGCTACTCATGCTCCTGGCCAGGAAGTGACATTGAACAAACAGGAGAGACTGCTTCCCTTGGAAGCTGATATACCTGCCTTGGGATCACCTGGGTGGATGCTTAGTCTAGATATCCTTCTCCTGTAGTGCCACGTGTCTCCTTCATGGTGTCTGAAAATCCCCAAAAGCATGAGAATGGCAAGGAAATGTTTTCCAAGTGTGACACTAAAACTGGAACAAGTTTAAATATCTTGGAATAGAGAGGGTTTTTTTTTCTCTAATTGTGTTACAACTTGAGGCTTTTCAAGTTTAGGACCCATGACCACGTGGCCTTGTCTCAGCAAATGGCTAACCAGTCAATGCTTGTCATTTCTTCTTATTCTAGGAAACCATTGGGCCTGCTTTGAATTCTTCTTTTATATTTTTGGCATCGTCTTCTCTGTATCCCTGGTCGACTCTTTAAGTTGGCCTACCTAGAATAGCTTTAGCAGAACGATGGAGAACACTCCTTTTAACCTATAATCACATTGTGTCCTAAAACATAATCATATGCTTGACATGTGTACACACCCTATCTATATTTATAATGATATGATAAATAGCTTGTTAAAGTGCAGTGTTGTTGCCACTAAGTGACCTCCTTTTAGATGCATACAGATGAAATTAAGTGGTGAATGCGCTGACATAACTTCTGTTAGACATTCATGTCCACTTTTCTAGAAGAACAATCATGATTTGTCTTGGTATTTTTATGTTGTGGCCTATCTGAGGATCTCAAAATGATGTATAAACATTAATGAACTAAGTCTCATAAGTCTCCTGTGAGACAGACACATTATCCTTGTTTTACAGAAGGGGAAACCGAGGCAATTTTCTAAAGTCTCAAAGCAGTGACTGGAACCCAGATCCTCCTGTGCTTTAATTCTCACACACTTTCTCTCCTGCCAGTGTACTTACTGCAGGAAGGTGTAGTTAGGGATAGCTCAGTTTGAGCATTGGGCTACTAAACCCAGGGTTGTGAGTTCAATCCTTGAGGGGGCCATTTAGGGATCTGGGGCAAAAATCTGTCTGGGTATTGGTCCTGCTTTGAGCAGGGGGTTGGACTATATGATCACCTGAGGTCCCTTCTAACCCTGATATTCTAAGTTACAATGAATGTTGACTCTGAAATCTTTTTTCCTTTTCTAGGCTTTTTTTGTTGACCACAATTCCCGCACCACCACGTTCATTGACCCACGGCTTCCCTTGCAGAGTAGCAGGCCCACTAGTGCATTAGTGCATCGACAGCACTTAACCAGACAGCGCAGCCACAGTGCTGGTGAGGTAAGCCTGAACTGCTCCTCCTGTTACTTAGCTAACAAGGATTTCAGGATCATCCAGTTTTCACATCATTCCATTCAAACATTATTTTGTCAATAGTTTAATGGTTCCGCCAGCGTGGTATCCACCTGCAAACAAAAGACGTTCTTACCTTTTGAAAAGCCTGTGATGGTCTTTATTGTACAAGGAAAGGTCTGATTTGATTATGCTAATAATCTGATAGGATTTTATCTGCTGCTATTAAATGGCAGTAACGCCATCAAACCACAGGAGGGCTCTTGAATACAGATTTCTTCACCAAACAGCAGTAGCCTGTTTTTTACTGCCACAGCAATTTACACTGACTAGGGAAGTGTCAAAGCAAGTAGGTGATTTAATTTAGAAAAACAAGTTTGTGTGCGTGCACGCCTAAATATTATACTGTTTTCCCATATATGCTATGGTACTATAGACCAAGAAAGGTAAAAATTCTTCTTACCACTGACAGAATGTCAGATAGTTAAATTTTATGGTCCATATGACATCACACTAGTAATAATAATGTAACCTTTTTAGAACATTGATTCTAAGGAGAAATGCTTAAAACCTCTTATCTATAATATAAAGAAATTCTGTAATTGGGTTCTGATTACAAAACTCTTGAACTGTATTGTTTTCACTAGAAGGCTTTGAGTCAATTATGTCCTGACAATAAGATATTTTTATGTTTATATGCATATGCAAATACTGTAGGCTAGTTCCTTGACTGTACTGAGTTTACCTTCACTGCAGGTGAGGAAAGAGGTGGGGAAGGTGGTTCTAAGCCATCTTTCCACTGCCCTCACTTAGATCTGGTCAGGGACCAACACTGCACTCAGCATAATTTAGAGGAGCTAGAGGGCTGCTCTAATTTATGCTGTCTGTGAGTAGCAACTGTGGCAGATGAGGATCTGCCGGAATGCTTCCTTACTCCTAGCATGCATTTTCCCTGCTTCCCACCCCTGATGTACCTTACTCGGGGATGGCTGGCGACAACCTGAGAATTCCCCTGCAGTGGGGGAAAACCTGTGCTGCCTCTTTAGGTCAGCTTTCTGCCCTCTACCCTCTGATACAATCTCTAATAATATGATACAGTCTGTAATTAAATTATCACAAACTGTTTGTTCTCCCCTGCTTTGTTCAGTGCACAGAGTGGAGCAGGAATAAGGCAAAGGATTGCAAGAAGTTAAGTTTTTCTCTTATGCCGAGGGCACCGGCCTGGGACTCGTGAGAGCAGGATCATCTGATCCTGACTTTGCCACAGACTTACTATGTCATGTTGGGCAAGACTCTGTTATAATGTGTATGCATATGGGACTGAATTAAAGTTGTGTGAACAATGTTAATTTTAGCATTTTCTAATTTGGGGGTACTTGATTTTTGCAATGGTTTTTTAACCTAGTCTTTGGTATATAGTGCCAACTACAGCCCCTTTTAGGGTCTAAGCATCTTGCAGGATGGGTCTTACAGTACCTATTTCTTTACACAGTACCTATTATAGCCAGAATACAAAATGATATTTGGTGATATGTTTTATTAGCCCCAGGTTGGGCATTTCTCAAAAGTGGCTAACCCAGTGGCTATGCAGGTCACCTTGAAGTAGTACTAATACAATATTTATAGCACTACACATTATTTAATTTATGCGGTATTTTAGGGAGAATTTACTTTAGAAAAATATTTTGAGCTTTAACTTTTTTATTGGCATGATCCTATCCTGACACCCATAAAGCTAGGTTTTCTTGGTTACCAGATACTGGCCTTGGTTTTTCTTAGAGTTTTGATCCCTATGTGTTTTTCATACGTGGATACATGTGCGCACCATGCTTCTGAGATTGAAGATTTCTAGCAAGTAGGGCCTGTTGGTTCACACCTGCAGAGTTGCTCTCCTTGTGCTCTGAACCAAAGGTGTAAGTGGCAGTGCAGATCAAAACCTCTCAATTTCCTTCCCACCACCGCATGGTCTGAGTCAGAAACCTCTGTGTCCACAGCTACCTCCTTCTTCATCTTAATCTGTAAATCTATATTGTAAGTAATTCTCAGTATTTTAGTATTGATGGTTTTTAGTAGCATTATAGCAGTTTTTCCCTGCATTGGGGAACTTTTTCCCCACAGACAAGGAAGATGCTCAGACTTCCAGAGTTTAAGAATTGTATCATCTGCCCCTGCTCCTTCTCAGTGAGCAACGAACACCAGCGCTACCTTTACTGCGTTGGCGAGGCTCACTTCTCTGCTCAGTGCAGCATCTGTCACTCCTTCCCTCCCCAAACCTGTGAGGATTGAAAGCTCTAGGTGAGAAAGAATCTCCTGGAGAAGGTCATGAGACCTCAGTCAGATCTGGCCTGGGTAGACCTCCCTGTACACCAAACTAAGTAGACGAGCAGCGTCCTTCCAGGCACTAGCTCAGGTGCTTAGGCAACAACTGCAAAGACCAAAGAGTCCCTTCCTAGAGTCTCATGAGATCATAGGGCACTTTCACAAGAATAAGGACAGATCCTCTTCAAATGCTGCTCCTAGAAAAAAAAATCCCTCCCCAACTCTGTCCAAATTGGGTGAGTCTTCAAGTGCAAATACTAAGGATGTAGGCCTGCTTAATTCTCCTCAACATGAGTGAAGGAGTAAGTATTGTTTTGGTACCTACTTTGGTTCTGATGCATAAGCCAAAGGATTGGCACCCACTGGCACAGTCTAAGAACTCCAGACTAAACTTTGCACCAATACTGGCCCATCTCCAGATGTACCTGACATCCGCTATAACCAGGGAGCCGCCGGATCCATCAGTCCCATCCACAATATGCCCCACACTCTGGGACGGCCTATGTCTCCCTGGAGAATATCTTCACACTCCCCATCTTCAATCTCCTCTCCTTTTGGGCCTAACCTTATTCAGCAACAGCATCACACTGGAGGAAGAAACTACATCAAAGACACGAGGTCGATCCCCTGTTCTCTCCAAGAGCCAGATTGCTTGTTTACAGGTACCGACAGCTCCAATGGTTGAACAGGAACCTGCCTTCTCATCGGCAGAGTTGGAGGCTCCAGACAAACCATTACATGCACATAAAGAGGCTAATCCTGAGAGAAGCTCTGGCAGATCTGTGTTCCACCCCATGCAGGGGATTGATGGTACCCAATGCCCTGGAGTGTCGCCCCTGACCAGCTAATCCTTCATGCTGGCATAATTGGGGACCTAGGGATCCTTACATTACACAGAAGATCCATGCAAGAATCCCTACCTACCTTCTCCTAGCTGACACTAATCGGCTCTGTTAGAGTATGAGGGAGGAGAGTATGTGATGGATCCGATGGTCCTGATGGGGCTGTCTCTTCCTCCATTCCAAATGAGGCAATAATTCAATCTTCCCACATTATTCCATCTTCAACACATTATTCCATCCCCACTTGATGATCACAGGCAATATCAAGAGCTCTTACAGCTATCTTTGTCTTCTTAAAGCCACTACATCAAGGATCTAATCTCGCATCTAAGCAAACTACCCTTGTTGAAGGAAAACTAATGCTTAATGGAAAAAACCTCAAAATATTTTCTTTTGCCTTGTCTATCCAAAAGTGTTGATTTTTAACATCCGATCTTGTTTTAGATTGAGAACCCCTAAAACAAAAACATATTTGAAGGAAATTCTTTTAATCAGAAGAGGAACTAGAACACTGAGCTGGAGCTAACAACAACACCACTCCTCAACTTTACGCTTTCCAGCAATTCAATATCTACAAACGAAAAGGTCTTTCCTTTTCTCATAGAGAGAGTACTATTCAGAGAGCACAAAAATGTTGGGAGACATCTCAGGGCTTTTAGTCCTTTATGGTTCTAGAGGCTAGACACAGCACTGTAATGCAGCACTGCTATTGTTTGGTCTTAGGGAGTGAGACCTTGGGAATACAGTCAGATGCAGTATCTCTGCATGGAGGGGTTCAGCAGCACACATAATGGCTGAGTGGGATGAAAAGGAGATTGAGCAAATGGCGTAGTAGTAATAATAATTTAAAGCAAAAAATAATGGTAATGCAATAAGATCAAGCCCACAAAAGCCAGAAAATTGAAGAAGTTGCTCTGACATTATGGTCACTACTAGGAATCACTTTAAAGTATCACTTTTCTGTGAAAAATAATTCTGTTCAAATAACACCTTCTTGCTCCCTGTGTGAGTTCAGAGTCCTATCTGTTCTCTTTGGTGATAGTACTAAAACAAGCTTATTTTGTACCCACTAGACCCTACACAGCTGAAAGAGAGTGAGCTGGATTCTAGTGCTTTTCTAAGGCCTTGGCTACACTCAGGACTTCCCAGCGCTGCCGTGGCAGCGCTGTGAAGCGCGAGTGTAGTCGCACCGCCAGCGCTGCGAGAGCTCTCTCACAGCGCTGTATGTACTCCACCTCTCCAAGGGGAATAGCTTGCAGCGCTGCAGGCTCTGATTACACTGGCGCTTTACAGCGCTGTACTCGCTGCAGTCAGGGAGGCGTTTTCACACCCCTGAGCTCAGCAAGTTGCAGCGCTGTACAGCGCCAGTGTAACCAAGGCCTAAGTCATCATGAAAATTGTTTCCAGTCTGCTAGATCTAGGCCAGGATGAAGAAGGTTAATTTGTTTTTTGTTTTGTTTTTTGCTTGCTGCTGTCCATAATTACTACTGTACTTTTAGGTAGGAGAGGATGCCCGTCATTCAGGACCACCAGTTCTACCAAGACCGTCCAGCACGTTTAATACAGTCAGCAGGGCTCAGTACCAGGACATGGTTCCAGTGGGTATGTCAGGACTTGGAGTTCTCTTGAGGGAAGTGTACTTTGATTTAACTGTGCATGTCAGTGTGGGTTTTTCTTATTTTTGCTTCTACTGTATGTTATGGCTAACTCTATCCATTATCATTCCCTATCATGGAATTTCAATTTGTGTGTGTAATAGTGAAGAACTTCCAGGCATGACCAATTTATTAATACCAAAATGTTTGCTAGTTAATGCAAAGGGTTTCTTGCATTAAATTTTCTAATTAATTTCCCCTCAGAAGTAACTAGAAGAGTTACAAATAGAGGGCCAGACTCTGTATTGACCTGGACCCTATGTCGTCCCATTAATTTCAATACAAATATTAGACTTTTATTTCAGAGGGCTTCCATGAGGTGTGAGTCAACTCAAAATTGGTCAATAGCCTACATTTTGTTCTCAGTTATACACACACAAAAGCCTTTTGACATCAGTGCCACTAAGAAAATAATTTGGTGCACTGAATTAACAGGCATTGTGCAAAAAATCATGATTGGTTAATTTGTTTGATCTTTGATTAATAGCATGGTTACTTGACAGTCACCACAAATTTAAACTCCTTTCACTTGCTATGGACACTGCATATTTTTCAGGTTCAGCATTTGGTGATGTTTTGAACAAAGATACTTTTAATTGCTGTTTAATAATTGACAGTGGAACGGGCACAAACACTTTGAGTGGGCCCTCACTTCATAGACCAAACCACTTTAGAGACATGAGTAAATATAAAATATTTATGTAATGTTTTCTTTGTGATAGAATAAACAGTAAAAATAAATACATCAACGAAGAGATGGTCAGTGCCAACCACGTTTCAATAGCTTTTCATTACTTTTGATTGTAGTATTTGTCAGACCTTCTTAGAAGTTTCACTAGTGACTGCATCTTACTCCTGTATGGCATAATACAAGTTGACTGCCAATCCGTCCAGCAGTAGGATTGCTGTTGTCATCAGAAATGTGTGAATATGCGTAAACCATGTGTGTTCAAATACACATGCTGCAGAGCAGGAAGAGAAAATGATGCATTATGTTGTAATGCAACACATCATAATCATGGGTATTGGGAAGGAAGTTGTCATTCCCAGTGACAGAACAGGGGAGTTATAAAAGCATATGATAATAGTAGAATATTTCTTGCCAGATAAAACTATGTGAAGGTAGGTCAAATTGCCATACCAACATTGACAGTGTCCTTATGAATTTTTTTATTGATCGTTTTATTCCTTTCTCATTCTGATATTACAAAAAGGAAGAGGAATAAAATCTATGAAGCTTTGAGTCTCTCTTGAAAGCAAAAATAAGGAAATTCACCATTAAGGCAGAAAAGCTGGCTAATAACCTTGTAATTCTAAACCCTTATGGTACACAATGACAATACCTAGGCAAAGTGGCATGAGTTAAGGCTGGTATGGAAGCCTAGATTTTCAGCCTTATGTGTGAAGATATTACTTTTGTGAGACCATATCAGATCCTTAATATGAGTAAAACAAATAATTATTTTTCAGAATAGTTGGAAGCAGGGAGAGGAAAAAGCAAAACAAAAATACCCGCACGTTAATGTGTAGCCAATAAGAAGCACATGTAATTTACTATTATGTTTTCACCTGGTCTAAGAAATAGAAAATAAGGCCCCCTACACTTCATTCATATATGTTCCAGGTTGACATGAGCTGAGGCTGTATGTGATGAAATATTATAATACTTTGAATTCTTAAAAAAGGCACATTAACATCTGATAGTGTTTTAATCTAAAATTTTATTCATAATAAAGCTGACCATGTATATCCAAATTCAAAAACCAGCACCAGCCTTTAGGCTAAAAATGTAATGAATAGATTGTATTAATGTCGTAAATAAAAAGATTATGAATATAAAGACATAATTCCATTATTATCATTATTATTCAGAAGTTACAAAAATATGATGCTGTTTTTCAAATGCACCTGTTTGCAGTAAGCTGTTTTCGGTTGCCACTTACAGCCTACAACGACAAGATTGTCGCATTTCTGCGACAGCCCAATATCTTTGAAATTCTACAAGAGCGTCAACCAGATCTTACCAGGAATCCTTCACTCAGGTAATGATGTTGATTCTGTTCTCCAGCTTTACTTTCAACTGACAGTCCCGTTTCAGATCAGACAATCAATTAGTATTCTTTTTTTCTGGCAAAGTTTGCAGTATTAAAAAAAAAAAAAGGCACATTACTTGCTGGCTGGCTGTCCATTGGTCATTTATAAACTTAAACTCTCTCCTTCCTCCCTCCCTGTCTCCCCCCAGGCCTCCACACACAAAAAAATCCCCAAATCTTCTGTAATTTCAGCCTGTCAGAAACAAGCTTACTCAAAGAATTGAAGGAAACATTCCGTTAATGTGCTGTTATGTAGTGGCCTTGGACCTTTGCAATAGTGCAGTTACGCTCTTTCAAGATCTTGCACACATGCATCCAGCCAGTCAGCTGCAAGGCCATAAATAGCGCACTTCAGTCTCATCTCCATGTCTTCTCATTTGGTTCTCTGCTCAGCTCCTCAGCCATCGTCAGGTGGTGTCCAAGTAGGGCAAGTTTTCCCACGCTGGGGAGGGATGCAGGGGAAAGAAAAGGAATAGTAGGAGCAGGTGAAACTGCATGGATCTGTCCTTCCTTCCTTCCCCCCACTCCCACTGCAAATGTGGCCATGGGCACCTTTGTGCAAACCCCAGCTCCTCAAAAGGTTTACCTGATTCCTCCCCCTGTTCTTAAACTGCAGCTGACAAACTGGTCTTCTCTTCTCTGCTCCCTTAGCACTCTTCCTAACCACATTAGCGCATGTGGCCTGGCTCCCAGAGCCACCAACGAAATCTGCCATTGGCTGCAACACGTAGCCTTGGGCAACCAAGGAAGTGGGAAGAGAGTGTGTGCGTGTGAATAATAATTTTCAGTGAGAAACAGGGAAGAAGAGAATAATGCAAACAAAAAGGGATGGGATGAGCAAACCCATGCTAGGCAGGCAGGGGAGAAAGTGAGCATAGATGGACAACTCAGGGTGCTGGGGCATGGAGCAAGGGGAATGGGAGCTGGAAGAGGATGTTGCTAGCCTGCCATTCCATTACAAAGACAGAGTATCTAGGGGGGAAAAAGGTTGGAGCTACTGACATAGGATATCTCCAGAAATCACAGAATCTCACTGACAGGCAGGCAGGCAAGATGTGGCCATTGGTGGTGCTGAGTATGTGTAGGTCCATGGGTCTGAGGCATTCAGATAGAAAGGCGTTGGTTGGGGCTCTGCTCATCTTTCTTGATGTATACTGTAGGGTTCTTCCTAAACCTAGAGTTGGCCCTGCTTTTTTGGATAAGTTCAAGCAGCAATATCTATTTAGCATGTTTAGAGTTGCACAGATGGTTTAGGAACAGACCAGTATAGTTCTTGTGCAGCCCCACAAGATACATAGTATGTTATGAAAGATGCTTTATAATATTATATGGTGATTACAATATTATATAGCACAGGTAGACTATAACTGATACAGGGTGAAATTCACCCCTGTGCAGAGGGTCAGCACAAAGCCACTAAGTCCTCCTTACACACGTGATTAATTTTTAAGAGCATGAGTAGTCCTGTTGATGTCAATGGGATTACTAATATGCGTAAATTAAGCATATAGTTAAGTGCTCTGCTGGACTGAAGTCTAAGGGTTTAGCACATTGCAGAACTGAGCTTTAAATCCCTCATAAAAATGCTGGACTTGTATAGGTCTTAGGCTGACCCTTTTCACAGGAGTGAATTTCACCCTTGGAGTATGGGGTATACCTATTTCGTAATTCAAGTATATGTTGCTTAGCTGTAAAACTAACTCGCTGTTAACATGGGAATTAGAAATTGGTGTTCAAATGAATGTTTTCAGAACTATCTTGGACACGCTACTGTTGAAAAATGTGTTAGTTCATTGCCACACATCTATCATTATGGTGGTTATGTAGATTTTGATCTCATCGTACGCTCTGGCTGCCAATGCAGTGCTCTCACTTCCCAGAGTCAGAGTCTCGCGTGTTCTAACAGCCTGATCAGTATGTGCTGGCACAACGGCTCCCACTACTTATCTGCCTCCTTTTCTGTGCAGTGATACATAGGGTATGAGTGCACAGCAATTAGAGGTGTGACTGCAGCACGTGTAGCTGAAGTAGTTGGCAGTGAAGCCGCAGCAGCACACACTGTACACTTGAGTGGCTGGCCCGTGCTGCTGTCCATGCTGCCACAGCTTCACTGTTGTTGTTGGAGCTAGCTAGATCAAAGCTAGCTCAGGTATGTCTGCACATGCAGCAGTCAAACCTCTGCTTGTAATGTAGACATGCTCTTAGTGACCCTGCTTCCTGCATGCCCTGCAAGTTCTCAAAACTCAGCCATCTATCCTGGTTTGCAGTTTCCCTGAGCTTCGTGTCCTAACAAATAGACAGATGACTGATTTATCCTCTGAATAAGTACTGGCTGACAACCCTGAAATCAAGTGCCAACAAAATTCACACTTTCCAGAAAATTGAGGGAGGAGGAAAATTAAAACCCCGCAGATCTCAGCCTGTCAGTGTTTTCTGTTTGTACCCATATTATTATGCAGAAGGCTGGTCTCATTTGAATTGTGTTAAACACATGAACAAGCCAATCCATCAGGTAATAAAATAAAACCAACTTCTGGTTTTCCCCTGAGGTTCTTGGCTTCAGTTACTCCAATAGCAACAGCCCCAATGTCTATTTTCCCCTTAATTTCTGCCCTGTTTTACTCACTTTGCAAATCAGAAGATGTTCAAAGGATTATTGACACTATCAGATTATGCTTCTTATAGTATCTTGGATCCTGGATCATAGCATCAGAGCAAGCTAGCAGCTGGGACCTTGTCAGGATCAGTTAGTTTACAGCTTAAAATTACAGACCAAGGGTAAGAAAGGTGTTAGTGTATGCCAGTAGATAGAATTCATTACTCACTAGGTACAGTTTGTCCCTGCTGATATCCCTATAGTAACTAGAATGAAGAAATGCGTCTCTTATGTGCCTTAGCAGAGGGATGGAGGATTTTATTGAATAGAGGACCATGATTCTTTGCTCAGTGTAGTTGGTTTGAGAGGATACACTGCATGGCTAGATCTTTGCTCTCTTGCTCCTTGAAGTTATGATGCTTGGTTAAGAATTAGCTGCCTTCCTTCTCCCCCTAGCCCCTACTCCCACATTCTTAAAACTGTATCTCACACCGTTTTTATAGGACTGACACTTCCATCACATCACTGCGTATTTTTTATGAAGGTGCCGCTACCTGTTTTCCTAGTTAGCTCTTTAAGGCCCTGATTCAGCAAAATACTTGAGCATGTGCCTAATTTGAAACATGTGACACTGAGTAGAGCTATTGAAGTCACTTAAAGTTAGGCACATGCCTAATTACCTTGCTGAATTAAGGCCTATGGGGGGTGATGATTAATGGTGTGTGCATGGCCAGCATGCACTCCTGGGACTGTGTTGTATTTGTTTGTTCTATTATCAAAGGGGCATGTTGAGTTTAATTCTTATGGAAGTTTAAAAATAAATCAGATCTTGGATTACCTTTGTTTTAATACATGTGCACACAGTTGGACAGTATGTAAATAACTGAGCATGTTGTTATTGACATTCACTTCTCCATAGCTAGGGGTTATAAATTACTTCCAGTTGTACAGCAGCTCTTTTCTGGATTGGCTGGACTCTCTCTCTCTCTCTGACTCTTATGGGGGTGGCAGGACATTACTGGGCTTTCTCTGGTGTTTCCCTAGTAGACGTGCAGGGCTTGAACTGCATTTTATGTATTTTCCCTGGTGTCTTTGCTTTAGCTGGTGCTTTTGATGAGGAGTTTTGGGCCAACCCGTGTGTGTCGGTAGTAGGAGGCAACAGCTCTTGTGGTTTGAATTTCTTCTCTTGTCTGTGGCTTTAATTGGTTTGTGTCTGAAATGTGCTGGTTTACTGCTGGAAAGTTTTTACTGTTGTTTTTCTGAGGAAGTGATAGTTCCTGGAGGGATTTTTTGTTGCTTTCTGAAGGTACAGCAATTGTTTTGGTTTTTAAACATGCACATTGCTTGCTCGCTCACTTGGAAATTCCAGCCCCATTGAAGTCAGTGGCAAAGTTCCTATTCCCAGGAAGGCCAGGATTTCATCCTTTTTTATTTCTGACCTGACTTCTAGTGCTGCTACTGCTATAGCTTCATCTTGTTTCCTCTTCTCTGCATCTCCAGTGCTCTCATCTTCCTCTCTGATTGCCTCACCATATCCCTTTATCAACTTTTGCTTCTCTTCCTCACCATTTCTGGTCATGTGAACACTACTTCATACTCTTTCCTACCACCTCCCCTGTCGTTCCTCCTACCTTTCCTCCCTGCCCTCATAAATCTTATGCTCCCAAGTATGTTTACTCTTCTTTCTCCTCTGCCTTGCTCCTTTTCACCTTCAGATGTTATACAGGTTCCTAGGCCCCTTATTCTTGTTCTCCCATCCTCAATCCCGTCTTCTTTCCTTGCATTCCGTATTTAATGCACCTAACTTTGTTCCCATCCTTTTGTTCTTTTCCCCTCCTTCTCAAAAGCTGTGTTCGTTTTCTCTCTCTCTCTCTCTGCCATTTTTAGCCCCCTGTCTGCCTCCCTCTATATTCTTTGCCTTCACTTAAATCTGGCTGTCTCCTTGTGACTTTCTGTGGCCATCCTCTGGCAGAGTCATAGAATCACCTTTCCTCTTCTCCTTCCAACAGCTTCTCTTCTTCTGAGGTCCATCTAGCCAACCTTCTACTACTGTTCAAGCTGTTGTCATCTTCCATCCTGCCTCAGTTGTTCTCTTTGATGGGCCTCATGCCTGATTCTGAACAATTTCAGCTTTTACGTTGATGATCCCTCCATCTCCCTGCTGAAATCTCTGGCCTTGTTTCCTCCTATTGATGCTCCCCAGTTCCTTTGATCTATAGCTTCTCTCCCACCAGGGGCCCATGGGAGGCCACCACAGCCCCAAAAGTGGCCATGTATCTAAGGTTGCTGGGGATGTGCAGAATCAGCACATCCCATTAATAGCTTGGTGCAAACGCAATCACCCAGTCTTCAGGAGAGGCCAGTGGTGAACTCTTACCCCAGAGTGCAACAGATTTCACTGGTATAGAGAGGTGTAACTTCTGAAGCTGGTTCAAGGTCTTGTTCTCCTGACTCTGTTGCAGTTAAGTAACACATACACTTCACTCACCCACCCCCCAATAATTGTTTTATTCAAAGACATGCATCTGGGGATTTTAATCTGCGTACAGCCTAAAAATCAGTGGCATGCATAGAACACAGAATAGTGACTGACTTGAATTGGGAGGTGGAGGAGGGAAGTGTGCGGGGGTGGAGGGAAGTATGCGGGGATGGGGGCCAGGGGGAGGGCTGGGAGAAAGGGATTGATGTATGCATTCACACATCAGAAGGCCTTTCTGGAAGATTTGTAAGTGCAGTGTTGTACATAAAACCTACTTTAAAAAGCACGAATGAGCTGTAACATACAGCTTGAATTTGTACTAAAAGGGGAAGGGGAGAGGAAAGGAGTCGGAGAGTACTACTTTAAGCAGTTCACTTTCAGAATAGCAATGTCCTCCCACAGGGCTCTGTCTGCTGCTTTGAATTCAGGGCCACAACTGATACTAACTTGAGGGATTGATTTTTATTGGTTGGATGGCTGTGTTACCTGAAGCAGACCGAGCATTTTACAGATGAGGGCAACAGGAGAATCATTATTCTGAACAAATTAGGTTGGCTTTTCTTTTTTTGGTTGTAAGATTGTATTGCTCACATGGACATGGTGTGGCAGGAAAAAAAATGGTGTCTGAAATACAGAGGCATAACCCAGAGGTCTACTTGATATATCCAGCATTTTTTCTTGTTGCCCTGGTGTACATTGGTGCCTTATTTGCAAAAGATGTTTTGGAACTCTTCCTTTGCTTAAACAGGGAGAAGATCCAGTTTATCCGGACAGAGGGAACACCTGGACTAGTGCGTCTATCCAGTGATGCAGACCTTGTCATGTTACTAAGGTAGGTAGCAGGGCTTCATAATGGGCGGTTAGGAATATGCTGTGAACAGCTGGTGAAGTGCCTTTCTGTGTATTATGTGTACTGACTAGGTGACCTACATGTCTCCCCTTCAGTTCTCAGAATTGCATCTGGGGGAGCTGCAGCAGAGGATTCAGACTCTTGATTTTCCCAGTGCTGAGATTCCAGATGTCGGTTATTAGCAGGGAGATCACATTTTCCATAGCAGTGCAGAAAAGTGATTATCCCTGCAGGAAGGAGGGGGTAAAAGAGTACAATCCTGCAAGTAGAATTTAAACCCAATTACAGTCCACGCTACTATATGAATCTCTTGCAAGGAAAAGAATAAATGGGCTTGTCCTGATTGCCCTAAATTGTTCAGTTATAGTCGTCATTAGAAGGACAGAGATTTATATAGATCAGTACAGTTTGAAAGTCCCTGCTCTGTGCTCCTTCAAGTGTATTTTCTGTTTAGCTCTGTGATTTGCAAGTACCAAGTTTTTGGAAGTTAGCACTTGATATGATTCTGTTATTTGAGCTGAACACTACACTGTCTGTCTTTCAACTATGCTGACAGCTTTTGCTCACTTTGTTGATGGGATGATTTCACTTTTTAGGAGTGGGGAATTGTCCCTTTAGTGTCTCCCACTTCAGCATTAGCTCAGAAAAGAGAGACAAGGTAGGAGAGGTAATATCTTTTATTGGACTAACGTCTGTTGGTGAGAGAGACAAAATTTCAAGCTTACAAAGAGCTCTTCTTTAGGTCTTCAGACCTGTGTAAACTTGAAAGCTTGTCTCTCTCACCAACAAAAGTTGGTCTGATAAGAGGTATTACCTCACACATCTTCTCTCTCTAATCCTAGGACCAATATGGCTACAACACTGCATACCCAGAAAGACAGGCACTGAGAGTAGCGTCTTTCTTATGTCCGACACGTATGCTCATTCAGGATGTAAGTGTGATAGAGAAAAAACTGTTTTTCAGGGAAAATCTAATATGTCTTTAGAAAAAAGTTTTAAATGTAATGTTAAAAATAGTCTAAATTATGAAGTGTCAGCATTAATATAATTGTTATTTGGGGGTGACATTGCATGAACATAATGGTCCTTTTTGACCTTAAAATCTGTGAATTAATTAAAAGCTGTTTGAGTCTGAAACTGTGCTGATGCTATTTAAAGAAAAAATAAAAAGAATAGAAGACAACAAAACTCTAGGATTTTTTATTGGTACATAATACATGAAGAGGTCACAGGTTTTACAGAGAGAAACCGAGGTTCAGTTCTATTTCTGTTTTAAATAGACATGATGTAAATCATTTTGTCATTGCTGCTTGAATGTATTTGTCTGTTAATCTGTAAATTCTGCTAATACCGAAGACTTCAAGTAATTCTTATAATGGAAATACAATAGTTTGATACTATATTGATATCTCTCTTTTGTGGAAAACACATAATTTAAAAAATTCAAAAAGACAAAGAGCACCACCACAAAAATGTACAAAACCAAATATTTTATTTTTTCAGATTTTATTTACTTAACACACTTCTTAAAATCATATGTTTACAATGATTTTCTCTTAGTTTAACTATTAAGAGATTTGATCTGTGATTAGCCTTTTCAGTTCTAATAATAATCATTGTACTCAGGAAATGCATTATTGAATATATGATTTCTGTGTTTCCGTTGGTTCCCAAGAGCCTCAGTGCTGTACCTCAGAGCTCACTAAGCTGTGTTGAATTATTCAGTAAGTTAGCTATAGGGTGATAGTAAATATTGATGTAACAGCAGAGATGGGGTAGTTTAAAACAGTAATTTAGTGTCTGTGCCTGATTTCTTATTTTAGAGTTAAACAGAAAAAATAATTATAAAATGTTCTAGCAGGAGCAAGATTGTGATGTTTCTCTATGCATCCTTGTCTTTACTGCATTCAAAATTTTTTACTGCTGAAGAATTTTCTTACTGCTGGAGAACATTACACAAATTTCAGCTGAATATAAACTCTTTTCTATATAGGGAAAGAAGGTGCCTTAGTTAAAATAGCCTGAGAATAACTGATGTAACACAATATTCTGTTTCAGAGATGGGGTTCCTAGAAGGAGATAATTTGCACTTTGAGCTTGTAAACATACCAGTAGGCTATATCCTATGCAGTTCTAGTTTTATCTTGATAATCTAAACACAAATCAGGTTCTTAATTTATTCCCCCATTGAACCAGTTTTTTCAGATTTTATCCACACTTGAAGAGCATAGGTCAACTTTTCTCTGTGAAAAAACATATTATAAACTGCAGATGATTTTTTAGGAGTGCAAAAATATTATCAGTAAATATCCATTCCAAAAAAACTCCCCAACCACTCTCAAAGAACTATTGCTGGTATCTGTAATGAACATATTTGATATGAAATCTGTTTCATTTTAACCAGTTAAATTACTATATCACTCAGAAATGAGAAAATCACAAGAGAATGATGTATTGAACAGTCTAACGCTTGAAAATAAAGATTGTCATTTAACTAGTTGATTCAATGTGTATGCGTTGTAGTAACATCCAGCAGCTATGCTATTTCATATTTTATTTTATATATATATTTAGTATGTACAAATATTATAAATGTGTCTGCTTTGGATGTTATGTTCTTACCAAATTGGAAAAAATCAATGAGATTTAGAGATATGCAAACATTCCATACATTGTCTGTGAATTAGGGTTATCAATTAATTGCAGTTAACTTAAGCGATTAATGCTATTTAAAGAAATAGTCGTAATTAACTGCAATTTTAACCACACTGTTTAAACAATAATAGAATACCAGTTTAAATTTATTATAAATATTTTTGGATTTTTTTTTTTACATTTTCCAATATATTGATTTCAGTTACAAAACAGAATACAAAGTGTACAGTGCTCACTTTATATTATTTTTTATTACAAATATTTGCACTATAAAAATGATGAACAAAAGAAATAGTATTTTTCAGTTCACCTCAGACAAGTACTGTAGTGCAGTCTCTTTATCGTGAAAGTGCAACTTACAAATGTAGAATTATTATTTTACATAACTTCACTCAAAAACAAAACAATGTAAAACTTTAGAGCCTTCCAGTCCACTCAGTCCTACTTCTTGTTCAGCCAATCACTAGGACAGACAAGTTTGTTTACATTTGCAGGAGATAATGCTGCCACCTTCTTATTTACAATGTCACCTGAAAGTGAGAACAGGCGTTCATGTGGCATTGTTGTAGCGGGCGTTGTAAGGTATTTACTTGCCAGATATTCTAAACTTTCATATGCCCCTTCATACTTTGACCACTATTCTAGAGGACATGCTTCCATACTGAATTTAAATTGGTATTCTGTTATTGTTTAACAATGCAATTAAAAGTCTAATTAATCACAACTATTTTTAATCTCACAATTAATTGTGATTATTTTTAATTGTTTTACAGTCCTACTATGAACTATTAAATGGTATCTAAATTATAGATTATTTCAATGTTTCAGGCTGTGAAAGTTATACTGTACTTCCTAGAAAACATTTTAAAATCACAGAAAAATAGGTGAGGCATACTGAAGCCTAACCTGGTGAAAACTGTATATGATCCATTTTTCTCTGTGCCTGACGTGTTAAGTAAGAATAAACAAAGCATTAATTCCTAATAGACTAATGTGTATATTGTTCAATTCACTAAGCCAATTCACACATGATTGATTACACCAGAAGTTCAGAGTATTTGTCTCTGTTCTTATGTATAGTATTACACATCTTTGTACAGGAAAGTGCCATGAATGTTAATGGTGTGTTGGCAGGGAAAATGTATAAGCAAAAGTATAAAACAATGCAACTTTTAAAGGGTTCATTAAATACCTGGACCTTAGTTTTGAAAACAAATACGTCATCACATTGCGATGTCACACATAACACTAGGAACTGTGACTTCCCAGTCACTTGCAAGATGCCAGTCCTTGTTATACAGAGATAACATTGAAAGAAGGGCAACAAACCCCTGCTTTTTTGCATTCTGAGCATGTGCATGGGAGATAGGTGAGTGAGTTTCTAAAAACCAGACTGGCTTTGAAGGCCACAGATATTACTAGAAAGTAGAACATATCCTTGGCTCAGATAAACATCTTCTGTCTTCTCCTGTTTGCTCCTTTTTACCAGTTTGTTCGAAGAAGAAATAATGTCATACGTGCCGCCACATGCCTTACTTCATCCCAGTTATTGCCAGTCCCCAAGAGGTTCTCCAGTATCCTCACCTCAGAACTCTCCAGGTAAATTTTGTTGAATTTTACAGTGGGATCTTTAGGGAGCAATTCCAGATACTTAGTGTGGACCAAATAAGACCAGGGAATAAGAGTTTTGTCATTGACTTCACCAAGACCAGGATTTTACCCTCTGAACAAAAGCAGTAAAGGATTTCTTTGGCAGTCGGATGACTTTTTCTGTAATTACTTCATTACATTGACAGATTTAGTTCTGCATGATGTTTCTCAGAAGAGCCCTTTTTGTAAGACATGAAAGTCTTTCCAGAGGTCCTAGACAGGGAGATCATGAGAATCCACTGTAGTCCAACAGAGGTTGAAGTTGCATGACAAAAGTATACAAATAATGTAAATGCATCATCATTATTTACTCTCCAATTCCGAAGAGTGTAGTCTCATTTTCATATGCAGTAGGAACATATAGCTATGTTTATGGGGTTTATTTTCCATGATTTTTGCTCTTTAATCTGTAAATAATATCTAAATGACTTGTATTTATTGGAAGTCGTAGCACTGCTGATCTGATTGCAGAGGTTTATTTGATGGATTCTTACAGGCTATAGTGTCTTGGTGGCCTTTTGAAATAAGTTGGTGTTCTCAGTCCAGCTCTGGTAGGGTTCCTCATCACAAAACCCACCACTGAAAGTGGTGGTAATTGGCACTCTTGTAAGCATTTTCACAAGAGTAGTTAAGGATTGAAGTCCTGACCCAGCAAAGCACTTAAGCCCAGGCTTAGCTTTAAGCATGTGAGTAGTCCCATTGACTTCACAACACAAATGAGGAAACTAAAATACCCTGTCGCCCTGAGAGATGATCTTTCCAGTTCAGGGTCTTGGAGAGTGTGCTGTAGCTTACACTGCCACTGCCCATGCAGTACAAAATCTATAGAACAGCCTGTAGAGATGTCAGTATAGCATCTTTCATGAGCACTAAGATTTACTTTAAAAACATTGTTTGAAACATATTTTTGAAAAGGAAAATTGGGAAAAAAAATTCATTGGTGGTATTCTTGTTCTTAAAGGGGAAATAATAGTACACTATTCAGATGGGTCTGCTTCTTATTTTCTTGCAAGGCCTGGGAAGTTTACTTAATACTGCTGTACAAAATTTTTCAATGGGTTTGGGAATTTTCTTTGCAAACAAATTGAAATAAAACAGTTGTATGGCAGCTTCAAACCATAGGCCTGCTATTAACAAGGATAACCTTTTAAAAAAACAAAGTGCCTGAATCACCTTTGAAAATGGGACTTAGGCACCTAAGTAATTTTAGCACCTCTGAACATTTTACTCTTACTGTACACAGGACACAGTGGCCTAGTAACTGCTGTAATCCCCCCAAAGTATTAGTTTAATCACAATACTATAATAATCTCATTATAGTATTTTTGTAATGCTGCTGTCATTATTAATTTACATTTTGCTTCACATAATTACATCCCAGTTTCCTTGAGATCAGAGCTCTGTGGTTGCAGCAGAACTAAGGCCTAATCCCATATCTGATTCTAGAAAACCAGCGTGATGGGGCATGAACCTCTCAAACTGGAAACTTGCCTTGGGCTCACAATGAGATTTGACAATAAGAAAAATATGTGCTCAAACTCCAGAGCGTGTGCTTTGTTTCTGACTGGTAAAACTTGTTTCTAACTGACTTGAAAGGGTTCACACGGGGGCACCAAAGCCTAGAGGGCTGAGGAATAAGGGGGAGCGACAACAGTTACACAAAGTCAGACTGCTGTCACTTACCAGGTGTTTTAAGAGTGTGTCTAGTGCAGCTCAAGCCTGCTGCTGTACAATGATCTTTTTACACCAACAGCTGCACATTTGCCATCACGTTGCCCATTATGGTCTCATCTGCCACGTCCGGATATTAGGGCGTAAACACTCTGGTGAGAGGAATGGATATCAGTTATAATCCCCAACCAGTCCCTCATCGCCGACCCCACAATTTGCCAGCCTGGTTTTGACCTGCCCCTTCGCCAGTGGTCCCTGTTGAACAGGTTCCAGACCGGGCAAGGTCTCTGTGCAGCGAGCCAGTATCGCTGGGGCCTCCGGGACAGCCCTTTGTGCAGCTGCGGCACAGACGATGATGCACACTGTCGATGAATGCCTGCCCGACTAGGTTCAGCGGTGGCCTACAAGAACTGCATCATGCCACTGAAGATGCCATCGCTTGGCTAGACGACTGTGCACACGCTAAATAAATCTGTCTGCAAACGCACACTTTAGAACTTAGTGACAATATCTGTGCATGTTTAAATAGTGATTAATAATTTTAGTTAATTCAGACTAAATTATTTAAAATGTAGCAAAGCCTATTTTCTCCTCTGAGGACCACATACAGCAGTTTGATGTTTTCAGATATAGCTGGTATTATTTTATTGGAAAGGAATAGTGATAGATAAGTAAGAGGAAAAATGTGGGCTGAGACAAGACCACACCTGGAAAATTCAAGCCCATAAGAAAGGTTATCAGAATGTTGTGTTTTTGTAGTCTTGCACTCAGCCCAACAGAACTAATAATGCATACCCCATTCTCACAAGCCTGGGGTAGCATGTGTGTGTCCTGAAAGTCAAAAGACTGGGTTCTGTGGGACCCAAGGTGGACTCTTCACTGAAAACATCCTGCTACCATTGCCCTTCTAGCAGGGCGCTGTCAGCCTGAGCTCTTCAGCCTATCTCAATGGTGCATTCTGCTGGGAGAAAGGTGATCTCTAAAACAGCAAGGGTCTGAAGCATTTGCCTTTTGTAGCTCAAACCAATACCTTGAACTTATGTGGAAGCCAGTCCAGGTCACAGAGCACGGTCATAAAGTTCTCCCTGCAAGACGTTTTGCTAACCCAGCAGGCTGTTGCATGCTGCACTATCTGAAGGTTCCAGGTGGTCATCATGAAATGTGATTCATTTCACTCTTAATATGGATTTTGTTGCTGTAGAACAAATGCTACCACTCCCCAGTGTTTAATTTGTAATGACAGAGATGCCGGGGCTCAAGCAGTTTTTTTTTTTTTTTTTTTTTACTTTCATAACTGATGTGGCGAGCCAGAGGTGCCGGGGCTACGAACTGCCCAGCCCAGAGGTGCTGGGGCTGAACCCTGGCAAGCCCTGGCACAAATTTAAGCGCTGGATTATCCACACAATCCATGAACTGGGTTGGTAGGAGGGGCATAATCCGTGTAAAATAAGTTAGCTTCTCTTGAGGGGGTCCTTCTCATCAGATTTTGTTGTTTTAATAAAATCTTCTTCTAAGAGGATTCCTAAATAGTTTGTGATGGATAAGGCCCCCTAACTTTCCAACAGACCTGTTAATTGTCCTAATCTGTCCTGATAGAGCTGGATGTACAAAATCTGCTTTTTGCCCCCCCCCCCCCCCCCCAAAAAAAAAGGATGTGGTCAAACTGGAAATCTTTGACATGCTTTGGGGAGCAAGGGGTACGGAGCTGTAGTGTCCGAGCGAAGGTGCTTTGAGGCAGTTGGCTTCCTCAGAATACGCAAGGATAGAACACCTCAAGAGTGCTATGAGGAGAAGAGAGTATCCTGCTCCTTTGCCTCCCGAAGAGAGGAGCGGTGCATGCTCTCAAAAATGCCGGCTGCTGCTGGTAACTAGCAGGCACACTTAAGTCTGGTCATGCCCCCATTTTAACTTGTCACTCCCACCTTAGTGCTGTGGAGCACGACAGGCTACATTTGTATCTACGTCAGTACAGTTACATTCCAATTATCCACCTGTTATTTGTATTTAATATTAAATGTGCATTCTGTTTATCCAAAGCTTTGGCTGTATCCTGAGAATCTATAATCAGAGTTTATCTGCACAGAACTCCGCTTTGGCAAAAGGGCACTAGCGATATAGTGGCTGCTCCTACGTCCCTCTTTCTCACTCTACTCCATGCCATGCATCTGTGAAGGGCAAGGCAGCAGTTTGCGCTGAGTTTTTCATGACTGTTTTGATAACTACTCTGTTCTGAACAGCAGTGAAATGTCCATCCACAGCTAGTGTTGCTGTTATTGCTTACATTTGTGGCAACTACTGTTCGTGTAGAAACTATTTCTTGTTGTTTGTTAAGAAGAAAGAAAAAATGAACATCTGTATACATGCACCTTATTACTGCTGCAAATTATGATCAGAAGGGACTCTATCCTCTCAGTTCTCATTTCTGAAGTGGGTCCACCAAAACGCCCTGGTGAAGGCCCTGATTCAGTAAAGTATATAAAGCACCTGTTTAAGGTGAAACACACAATTATTGCCCCTATCCAGAAAAGCATTAAATACATGCTTAATTGCTTTCCTGAATTGAGACCTAAATATTGAAATGTGAAGATCTTAGATTAATCTTTCTTATAGTTGCAATCTCTGTTCTAACAAACACAAAAAGATAAATAGAAAACACATTTAATGGGCCTGTCAGTCATTTGTTTTTGTGGATGAAGCCCTATGAATTTTTAAGGAGAAATCTTTGAAACAGGTCGTCATTTCTACAGGGGCTCTGTCTGTTCTGTATTGCCAGACTGCCTGCGTTGTACAGCAAAGGGGTGATCTTTTTTAATTCCTTTTGAATTTCTTGCAGTGACACTAATCAGGCTGAACTTGCTGGCTTTGCTGTGAATGTGATGTTTAACTTTCTAGGACTTGATTAATATCCATGTATCCTAAATGTGATGGTGTCAAATTAAAAGAAGATTTCTGAATGCAGAGGATACAATTATAATGGGGATCAAGTCAGTGTTTTGATCAGTAACCTCAGTTACAGATCTCTTCAGCTACTGTGCTCTTCCATTAAAGGACACAAATAGTCATGAAATTACTCTGTCTCTATCTCTTTTGGAGACTATAATCTGTTTGAGACTTCAGCATGATTACCCATATCATTTGTATTTTTTGTAGCCCTTCCCCTCCCCTAACACGTTTGGTTCACAAGGTGGAAGTAATTGCTATAATTGCCCAGGAATTTCTTGGCAATTGCAGCTGATTTGCAGTGAGAGTTTGTCATGTGCTGACAGAATAATTTCTTGGTAATTTTTGAACCATGAAGCAATACGTTACCAGTTTTATTTACCATGATGTATCTGTTAGCAAAAGTTTCCTTTGGGGGCTGTTACCACAATGCAAATGAAAGTATGGGTTTGTCACATTCTTTGGTGAACTCATAATTGTACCTCCCTCCACCCACATCAAAATAACCTCCAAATAAACAAATGATGGTGAAGACATCAGTTAATGGACTGTATATATTTAAATGTCTACATATTTTAGAGTATTCAGCAGAAATGTCCAGTAGGAAGCACCTGGAATACTCATTAAAATATGAACAGCTACAGGAGGTTCAACTGATGTATTTGGTTTAGTTTTCCAGAGATGTTCTGCACATGTCTCCGGGAACTCCGAAGATCTCCTGCCATATTCTCCCTCAGAGTCCAGTCTTTTGACTTTCAGGACACACACATGTTCTGCCCGGCTTCTGAGGATGGGGCATGGATTATTAGTTCTGATAAGTTGAGTGGCTGAGGGAAGGACTACAAAAACACAGCTTTCTGATAAACTCTCCTTAAGGGCTTGAATTCCTCTCACATGCACTAGTCTTACCACCATCCTTCTGGTGACAGGGAAACACTTGGGATTTTTTAAGGGACCCATGAATGGCATTAGTTGATGACCGATATTAGAAACAATTTCCTCTACCTCTCCCACATCTGCCCAGAGACTGAGTATACAGCTTCTTCCAACAGTTCCGGCCCAGAGGATGAGGACGCTACCTCATCCACTCCACCCATCTAGCTGATGGCTAAGCAAGCTGCTTCCTCATCCCAGCCTACTTGTCCGGAGTCTGTGAGCACAGCCCCCTCCCATTTAGAATCTGAGCAAACTCCCTGCTCCTCCTCTTCCCCCTGTCCCTTGCTGAAAGCTAGACACATTGCCTCCACAGTAATGAAACCCCCTCTGCTGGGTTAGCCTTATACAGGGAGAGAAAAGAAAAGTGATATACTGAACTGGCTGATATTTTACTTATAAATAGCTTTAAAGCCAATTGCATGTACACATCAGATTACTCACAAATGAGTAGTTAGGAGCCTAGCCATATTCGTAGGTGTAGGAAACATCAACCTTCCTGGTATATTTTGAACAATATATATTTCAATGATCTAGATGCCAAAGAGGGAGAGGAATTATTTAAAGTTATAAGTAAGTAGGGATATGAGAATGAAATGAAAAAGGCAAAATGTAGGCTGATCTGAGGGCACCTTCTTGCAGTGAAAACTTTTGGGCTGTGGAATAGTCTCTCGAGGGAAGTAGAGGAAGTTCATTGACTGAGATGTTTAAAACTAGACTGGACTAAACACAAGAAGGTACCACTGGCTACACAGCTCAATTGGGAGGGAGGTGGGATAAATTCCCCCCCGCCCCACCACACACACACTCCCTGTCACATTAGTATCAATGGTTTATTTACCCAATTTGCAATAACTGTGCATACAACTGTAGGTGGATGTGCAGTTTTTTGGGGGGCATACGGATATCTGCTTCTCTTTAAAGAACTGTTCCTTAAACTTATATCTCAAAAAATGAGTTCACCTTTTTGAGTCATGTTTGAAAGAAACTTAGAGCAATTCATTTGACCCAGACATTTGAATGAAGAGAAAAGTCTTCAGTCTTTCCTCTCTCCTGATATTTTTCTCCTTTGTTGTACTTCTCTGAGTAAACTTTTCCACAGTATCCTCTCCTCAGTAAGGTGAGAAACTCCATGCATTGAAAGAAGGTGTATTACACGCATAAGACATACTAATTTAGCTCATTGGAACCTGTTTTTCTTCTTGACAGCGAAAGAGCATGCATCATTTTAGTAGTTAAACACAGGTATTCATAAAATGTACATATGCCAAACAAAAGTTGGGTCTTTTCCAGTTTCTTTGTTTGGTTTTGTGGGGGTTGGGGTTTTTGGGGTGTGTGGGGGGGGGGGGGGGATGGGTGCTTTGGATGGCTTCAACATTTTAGGACTTATTCTAAAATTGTGAAGCCATTGGACAAACAAAGAGCAATCAAAAACATCTAACCCTACAGTAGGAGTGGAGACACGGATCTCTTATCAGCTTATAAACTAGGATTTTAAAAGAAACCAACCGTGTCTATGCTTTCGGTCAGCAAAGAACCCTCTTTTCAGTCAGAGCTGGAATGTGATGCTTTGCATAGCTGCAGTTCATTTTCTGCTTGTTGTTTGCTGCAGGTACTCAGCGTGCTAATGCCAGAGCTCCAGCTCCTTATAAAAGAGATTTTGAAGCCAAACTGAGGAACTTCTACAGGAAGCTGGAGACTAAAGGATATGGACAAGGGCCAGGGAAATTAAAGTATGTAGAAGCATCTTATCAAATAAGGTTTATCTTACAGGCAGAACTTCTTTCCTTGCAGATGTAAGAACCTCTTTCCTCTGGGAATCCCATTGGTAACATGATGGATTCTTGCACTTATTGAATTAAATGTGAAGTGTGTTATAAGACACTCAAAGCCATCTCACTCCCAATGGAGAGCACATTTGAAGCATCTCTTCCCCATGTTACCTCCTGCTGTAGTGTCTTCATATGCACATTAATGCTACTGCAGTGGCAGAAAGTCCTTTAAAGAGCAGCACTCAAAGAAACAGGGAGCAGTTGGGCCACTTTCATTACAGCAGTCATGGTGGGGCAAGTTGAAATAACTGTTTTCTTTTGTCTTGCCCAGCCACAAAAATAAATATACTGCCATATCATTCATCTTTGTGTAGATACAGAATTTGCATAATTAAATATGATTAAATTCCAAAGAATTTGAAACTTGAACACAGTTTTTGGTAACGTTAAGCACTCCATATGTGGGAATGCCAAAATGAAGGCTTCATGCCACCCTAACTCTGCCTCCTTGTGAATTTTCATTAGTATAGAACAATTAATCACATGCTTACATACTTGTCATTGGGCAGCCCCTTCCGGGAGCAGCTTCTTGCAGCAGGCCACAGTATGACAGGGATGTCTGCCTCAGTTTCCCCTCTCAGCTGACCCAATAACTTCAGCTTTCAAGAGATTTCTTGTCTCAATACTGTCCCTTCTTGGGGCTGGTTTATTACAACAATGTAAAACCAAATAATCCATAACAAAAGTTCCAGACATGGAGTCCATTTCTCACCCCAGTGCAAGCAGTTATTAAAATTCAAAACATTTCATCCCTCAATTTCCCCCATACCACACACTGGCGCCTTTGATGGTGTCAGGGCTCTCAGCCCTTTCCTGTCCTTGTACCAGGACAGCCACCCCTGCCCTTCCAACTTGAGTGCAACCCTGCCTTTCCCAGCGGGCACCCCCACAGCCTCTCTCCTGTGAACATCCTTGCCAGGGGAGCTTCCCTCACTCCCGCTGGCCCTCTCACAGCTCCACTGGGTCCAGCTCTCCAGCCCTGGGAATGTCAGTAGGTAAGCTCCTCCCCAGCTCCCCTGCCTTCAGTCCTCTCCGGCCATTGGTTCTGGCTGTCCGACGGAGAGAAAGTAGGCAATTCCTGCTGCTGCTGCTGCTCCTCCTGTCTTCAACCCTCTCCCTTGGGGACACCAGCCAGCAAGTCCCTCTCAGCCTTCTCCTGGGAACAGCCCTCTGCTTCCTTCTGGGACTCCTCTAGTTCCTGGGTCTCTGGTAGCTCTCATCTTCCTGTCCTGACTGAACCAGTTTACTCTAACTCACTGGGATTTCCCCTCACTGGGTCTTTCCCTAATCCTTTATAGCCCTCAGCTGCTGCCCTGCCCTCTTAATTGAGCACCTGCTTTGGCGTGAGATTGGACCTTCATCATGTACTGGGTCCAGCCACCGTGTGATAGAACTATTATGTTAAGAGATAATCATCACATGATACTTGCCTGATTTTACAAAAAATTCTGTGCCATGCACCAACTGTGATCCTCAAACTCCCATAAGTTAGCCAAATAAAACCTACTTTTAGTGGAAAAGATAAATTTTCTCCCAAAGAACCATCTGCCTGCTGCCTGATTCTAGTTTTCTAGCTCCAACCACTGTGGCACTAGAGCTATTTTTTTTAAAAATTCACTGTGTTTAGAAAGGGCAAGGTCTATTTTTCTTTGCCACTTAACCATTTTTGCTCAAAAAAAGAACTAGATAAATTCATGGAGGATAGGTCCATCAATGGCTATTAGGCAGGATGGGCAGGGATAGCGTCCCTAGCCTCTGTTTGCCAGAAGCTGGGAATGAGCAGCAGGGAATGGATCACTTGATGATTATCTGTTCTATTCATTCCCTCTGAGCACCTGGCATTGGCCACTGTCGGTAGACAGGACACTGGGCTAGATGGACCTTTGGTCTGACCCAGTGTGGCCCTTCTTATGTTCTTATGTAAATTTTCCAAACATATTCACCTTTGGGCAGAGTCCAGACTCTGATAATTTCTGATGAACATTTCTTAAAATTATCAACAGCTGAAAAAGGATTTGAATGGAAATGCTTACCTATAATGTAATGGATTAAAAAATAAAAAATAAGCTGTAAAAAAGCACTGCAGTGACCAGTTTGGCAAATAGCTGGTGCAAGAGGGTAGCCATTGCTAGCTATAAGGTCTATGATATATACATGCTCCTGTTATCTTGTTTTTCTGGGTTTGTGAACTACAGGTATATTTCTGGTAGGATTTACCATCATACCATGAGGTTTTAAGCAAGAGAAACAAAACAATAGTTTACTTTGATACAAATAGGCAACTTTTTAATTAAATGTTGTTTCTAAGGTGTTTGAACTTTATAGATAATATACTACTATAGCCATTTTGATATGACAGGCAGGAATAATTAGTAACACAATTTAACATGGTTATATTTCCTCCTGTTCTCCCCCCTCTTCTCCCTAAGGGAATCCAATGCTTCATAAACATATTTTGGCCATGGACATAAATGTTCAGTTCTGTGTAGGATTACTTTGGCCATTATTCCAGACCCTTGATTTTTTTCTTCTACAAATTTTCCAGTAACTAGGGCATTGCGTTTTTTTTTTTTTTTTTTTCATTTAGTACCAAATTCTGCTCTGAGGACCGTTTGCCACTCCAGTTGGCATTGCTTGCTGTCCAGCTGTACCTGTTCTGTGCATAAATACAGGATATTAAACTCCAGGGCTGTCAATCCAGCCCCTTTCACCAAATTTTACCTTTTGCCTGGCACTATATTGCTTTAGTTGAAGAGCCAGATTCTCATTTACCTTAAGGCCACTTTACACAGCCC
This sequence comes from Trachemys scripta elegans, assembly GCF_013100865.1. Classification (NCBI taxonomy): domain Eukaryota; kingdom Metazoa; phylum Chordata; order Testudines; family Emydidae; genus Trachemys; species Trachemys scripta. The sequence goes on along the minus strand of NC_048308.1, from coordinate 53,406,437 downwards.
TGGCTCGGTAAACAGCCTTTAGAGTGGATTTAAATGCCCACTTCAAAACCCCTTCATGCAGCCAGAATGGTGCAAAGCAGACTTTGTGTAAATGAGAACTGGACTTGAAAAATGTAAAATACTATTTCTTTATGTGGGAGACATTGTATTGAATTCTAAAGTATATCCAAAAATCACATAGGTTAACAGATATTATCTGCTAAATCTGGATCAAATGGTTGTATAAAGAGGAGATTAAATATTGTTTGTATCCATTATCCTGCACAGTTACCATCCAGTGTAACTATGTGTTTTCATCTGCAGTTCACCTTTGTGAATTACTGTGTTTAAAATTATCTTGCTGTGCAGATTAATCATCAGGAGAGACCACTTGCTGGAAGATGCCTTCAATCAGATTATGGGTTACTCAAGAAAAGACCTGCAGAGAAATAAACTCTATGTCACGTTTGTTGGAGAAGAAGGGTAAGTAGAACAGGGAAGTGGGCATGAACACATTAATCAACTATGTTTGCAGCTGTGCTTGGCTATTTCACCATACTGCTGCGGTCTAGAATGGAAAGAGGAAGGATTGTCATCAGGAAATGCCACATACATAAGCCTAGAACCTACAGCTGTTCACACTTCACAAAACCAAATCATTCATTTTGATGCTCTTGGTCATGCATCTTGCTTTAAAAAAAAAATGCATTTATCTCTATGTGTATATGGCATTTCTGCTGTAACCTCAGTGTGTCACTAAGGAAGCAAACAAACCCAAACCTAGATGTCATTTTGTTTCTATTTCTTTCATCTCTACCAGTGTTTTCCTCATGCATGCTACAAGGTAGGAGGTATTTTGATTGGTGGGAGTTAAATACAGGGTGGACTAAAGGGCCAGTCCTTCCAGTTGCTGTGTACCCTCAACTCCCATTGAAATCGATGGGAATTAAGAGCCCTGGACACCTTTCAGAGTGAGGTCCTTTGTCACAAATAAAACTTTCAGACGCAACTAGTCTGTTGCTATTTGTTAAATAAACAAGTGTTTCTAATATTCCACAACCATGCAGCAAATGCTTAGCCTGCAGCTGACTGAATGCCGATGTGTTGTAGCATTTACGTGGTTTGCATTATGAGGCCAGGTTAGAAATTTGGTCAGAGCTCCTTTATCCAAATGAAACTTTGAACAATGTATTGCTTTTTCCTCCCTGCTCCCCCCCATCAGTTCTTAAAGCCTTTTATAGTGCATTATTTCATTAGACACAAAGGGACAAATCTTACTTCATCCTTGACCATTGCACAGTGACTCCTGGCAGTGTAATCCAACACAGTTCAACTGCGAAGGGGAATGCATATCCAGTGCCCAGCACCAAGCCCTGCACTGCAGTGGGTCCTGGCATGACAGTACTCAGAAGATTGAGGGGGGGGGGTAGCAGCGCAACGGGAGGTAGGTTGTGGGAGAGCATACCCAGAGGATTTGCGACTGTGCGGATCCTCTGTTTATCCTTCATGTGGTGGTAGTGATGTGTAAGGAGCATAGAGAGCTGCTTCAGCCAATAAACTTGAAGTAGGTTCCACAGCCACATCACCACCTGACCTCTGCTTTGCCGAGCTGTTAGGCCAGGTGCTGGCATGAGGATTTGCCCCAAAGGTCTGATTTTCAAATGGCAAAACAGTCAGATTAATTTGAATTTTCAGACCTGATTTGCACACACAATTATTGGAAACATGCTTGAAAATGACTACTTGTTCATGTCTGACCTTTTATGAACATGATTAAAACTGTAATGATTGTAAACATATACTGAATTTCATTCACTTGTATTTCATAGATTTTGCACTGTCTTTAAGGGAGCTGTTGCAAAATAGGTCTTGAACCAGTCCTTATAACGATTGGTTGTTAGTACCATGCAGTTTGGCATTACGTTTCTAGAATGCTTTTCACAGCTCTGGTGTAGTAAAAGCAGCTTGTACAAGATTAGATAAATACTCCTTTTAAAGGTTCTAAACACTGTAGTGTGTTTAAAGTTTATCCTCAATGGCCAAGTTTTAATATGACCTAGTTAAAGTTTTCAAGTAAAATGTGGTGGTCTCACCCTAGCTGCAAGTGTGGGCTTGTTCACATACATAATATCACTGTACTGTCTGGCACCATTCAGATTGATAGGTACTCTTGATCGAAGAAAAACCCAGAACTGGAATGGCAGGATTAAGGTGTTTTGATTGAGCTTATATCAGCTTTTGTTTTTACTACTAGCAGCTTCACCCAAATTTAAAATATATGTAAAATGATTGCAAATCATACATGAGAGAGTGGGAGAAGGGGAGGGGAAGAGCTGAAAAAATACAATAAGAAAATAAAACTAAATTCAGTAGATTGTCTTCTTCCAGATCAGATCATGTCAGGTTTTTACTTTTCTAAACACAGAATGACAAGATGAAGAGTGGTCTGGATGAGGAAAGCACATTACACACACCATTCCTTTTTCCCCTGATGACCACCTCTGTACAAGATGCCTTTCTTTGAGGAAAAGAATGAGTTATTTTATGAGTAACATCAAATCAAAATGACAATAAGTATCTTGCTAGCAAAATGACTAATCTCAGCTTTATACAATCATTTGATCCAGTTTTGAATGGTGAGAGGATGTGTGCAAACAACTCTCTCAGCATAGATGGTGCAAGGATGTGAGCCATGCAGAACTGCTCATTTAGTTAGACGTAGGAGGATGCATCTTTGGGGGAAGGGAAAGAAATAGTAGGAGAAATTTTGAAAGAGGCATGTTCTACCCCCCACTCCCACCACCACACTCCTTTTTTTATATATATATTTTTTAATGCAGGCTAAATTATTGTTTGCTAATTGGGCAGGAACTTGGTTTTATGTTTCTGTTCCTCATCCATTTGTAATGCTGTAAGTATAAGTCATAAAGAAATAGGTAATGAAATCCCCACTGAATGTATATGAGAACATTTTGATTAACTCTCGTTTGCAGTAGCACATGGGGTAATTTAAACCCCACTGTTGCCATTCAGACAATTTTATCATGAGTCTCACAATATTTTGTGTTTTTTCTTATAAAGCCCCAGTTCCTGGAATCATGAGATAATATGAGAATCTCCATTTTACTCTTTTTTTTAAAAAAAAGTAAGTTCTAGTCCTCATGGTTTCAGAAAAGAATCAAAATCTCAAAGCAAATCAAATAAAATGAACCCCAAATGTATTAGTTTTTCTACATTTCATGATTTTTCCAGACAAACATTTGGCTTTTGGGGCCAGATATTTAAAAAAAAGTATTTGGCATCGGTAAAAAGGAATAGTTCTAGGGCCTGGATTTGCTGTGAATAGCAAAATCAACAGTATCGTCAGTCTACCTTAGATGTCTTTAAATATGACTGATTATTACTCTGTCATTTTTATTTAATGGTTGATTATATGTATGTGAAAGCCCATGTTTTGGGCCTTCTCAGATGACAAAAGAATTAATGTACTGATGTTTTTGATGCCTTGAATCCTGTAGTGATATCCTCACACCTTGCTCCAGCCCCTGTAAGTCAGGTAAAACGGCTGGAGTGGTATAAGCGAGCCATAAAAATCCCAGTGGCAGCGGGGGGTAGATTCCCTTGGTGCAGGCACTGTGGAGGCTGACTCCCAAGATCCTCTTGCAAGTCCTGGTGTAGGGGGTGTGCCTGAGCCAGGCTGCAGCATAAATCACTGTGAAGACTCTGGGAAACACTGTGGTCCATAGATTGGCCCAGGGAGGCTGCCGTAATTCAGAAGGGCCCTCTGGACTGTCTAAATTAGTCTCTCGACAGCCCAGGACTAGGAGGGTGCACAGATGGCTTAAAGTTAACTTAACATGCCCAGCTCCTGTTAGAAGCACAGCTCAGAATCTCACCCATGATTTAAGTCCAAAGAACTGTTTAGTCTAAAGAGATCATATAAAGTAAAATAATTTGTCATGTTTTCTTACTCTATGCTGTTCTTTGCATTGATACTGTGAATGCTGATTTACCACTGGTGAAGGTGACTTTGAAAAATAACAAGCCTCTAACTGTATCAAAAGGTCCTGCTGCTACAGTCTGTTCTGCATGTCAAACAGCTGCCTTGCATGAGAGGGTGGTAGTTTAAAATGCCTAACACTCCTCCCCAAGAGAATTGAAACATGCTGCCAACCACAGTACTTCTGCATTTGAATACCCAAATGCCTCCGGTTGCAGCTGTTGTGTGGCTGAGTGCCTATTGTATGGAGTTTTTTCATTCTTGTGCCAACTCTTTAGTTGTGGGACAAACCTGACTGACAGAACAGGAATGTAATGAATGATCCATCTGATGTGAGTCACGTTAACTTTATATATGAAAGCAGCTGGATGGAATAGCTGGAATTAGATAAAACACAAAAGTTATATTTTATCCTGGGATTTCATGGCTACTATGGCTGCCATCAGATTATCTCAGAAGTTTAGAGGCCCAACTCGTATAGCTGACCATATTCTTGATTGGGTGTTTGGGCTGGGATTAGAGATCGAACAATTGGAAATTTGCCCATCACATGGAACTATCCTTTCCTTCTGCAATTTGAGGGTGGACACACCTCTCCCATCCAGGTGAGAGACCAGCTTTGATACTCCACTCTAAGATGTTAATGGAACCTTAAATGCTTCCAAATGACTGAGAGAGAATATTTTTTCTTCAGAAAGAGCATTCATAGCTTCATCCGCAACTTGACAGTGATCCCTAGACCTTCTCTTCCCAACTTCATCCCCACAGGTCACACGCTGGGCTTATAGATGGCAGGCCACAACTGAAGTTGTAAAGATGACTGGCAGAGTGCTAATGGCAGAAGTCTTTTACTGAAGATTTGTGCAATAGATTTTTTGCATTCTTGTGACATGGGTGTGTTAGGCGGCAAAGGAGAGTCTCTGCCACCATAGCATCGGCATCATCTTGATTAGTGGTTTTTTTATGGGTGCTTAACAACGCAGATAGTCTGAGCTGTCATTGCTCGCTAACTGTATTGTGTTCCTCCCATTGTGAGGAAAAATTACATTACTTGATGGACAAAATTGCCCAGGTTCATACTGAACTGGTGGCATCTGTGAGGCTGGCGTTGTACGTTGATGGGGGCTAAGGCTTCTGTGCTTGGGTTTCAGTCAGTGTCACTCACTAAGGTAATGGAGGGAACTTTATGCCACAAATATCCTGGGACCCACACAGCTACAATAACACCGCAAACAACTCTTATTGTTGTCCTTCTTGTTTGGTGAAGGCCAATGGGGAAGAGCTGGGCCAATTGCTGGTGGAGATTGAGAGTTTCAATTAGGGAGGGTGGGTTGCTTGCCTACCTTAAGAAAGCATTTGTACATCCATTGCTCAAGAAACCGTCATTGCTAACTATTGTTCTTTATCTCATCTTCCATTTCTGGGTAAGATTACTGAAAAGGCTATGGCAAGAAAACTCTCATGGTATCTAGATCCCTCAGATTTCCTTGACAATCTGGTTGCAGGCTTGGGCATGGCATGGAGACTGCTTTGATAGATGAAATCTCCTAGTGATGGATTGGGTGCCCAGGTTTATATTAGGTCTGTCAGCTGTCTTTGGTAACTCTTGGTGGTAAAGTAGTGTAGACATTCATGGAACCCTAGCAGAAACAGAGACACTAAGGAATAGCTGTCCATGACTTTCTGTCAAATCCCAGAGTGTTGTTTTGCACCATTAGTGCGTGAGAGGGAGCTCTCCTGTGGAATACTAAAGCGGTCTATCTGGCCACACCTCTTATTTAATGAGTATCTGAGGCTATTGGGAGGGTTAGTTTAAAAAATAAAAGACCTTGGTTACATTGTCTTCAGCATGCTCGTGACACCCAGCTCTGTATCTTTGTAGGTATTTACATGGCCCTCAACATCATAGTATCTTTGGTGAAGTAAAACTTTGAAGAATTTATCTTCATAAACCCTTCTGTGAGGTGAAAAGTATTAATTTCCATATTTTACAAATGGGGAACCAGGGCTAAATGTCTTGCCCACATCACATAGGAATCTATGTCACTGTCAGGAACTGACCCTCGATCACCTAAGTGTCAGTACAAGGACATCTTTTTTTCCTCAGCTGAAGCAAATGGGTGTTTTGCCCTTTGTCTGGTGGAGATTGGGGCATGGATAAGAGCTACTTGACTGAGGCTCAATACAGAAAATACTGAGAGGATATTAATAGGTGGGAGAAAGCAAACCTGATATGGTTGAGGATGTGAAACTGATGTTTAACCACCAGGTATCAGCCAGCAGTTAAGGTGGCTTTTCTTTCTTACATGGACCTCTCAATATCATCATCTTTGCCGTTGTCATCTTGAGTTTAGACTACTGCAGTGCACTGTGCACACTGCAAAGCGGGGTCACACCTTAAATCCATTCCGAAACCGAGCCGGCGCAGAACATGGGAGCCTGCTCATTAAGCAGGGTTTTGCACTGTGAACATATTATACTAGTGCTGAGGGATGTGGACAAATTGTAGAGAGTTCAGCGGAGGGCAACAAAAATGATCACGTGGCAGGGGCACATGACTTATGAGGAGAGGCTGAGGGAACTGGAACTGGGCTTGTTTAGTCTGCAGAAGAGAAGAGTGAGGGGGGATTTGATAGCAGCCTTCAACTACCTGAAAGGGGGTTCCAAAGAGGATTGAGCTCAGCTGTTCTTGGTGGGGGCAGATGACAGAACAAGGAGCAATTGTCTCAAGTTGCAGTGGAGGTCTATGTTGGATATTAGGAAACACTATTTCACTAGGAGGGTGGTGAAGCACTAGAATGGGTTACCTAGGGAGGTGGTGGAATCTCCATTCATAGAGGTTTTTAAGGCCCGGCTTGACAAAGCCCTGTCTGGGATGATTTAGTTGACGTTGGTCCTGCTTTGAGCAGTGGGGGTTGGACTAGATGACCTCCTGAGGTCTCTTCCAACCATAATCTTCTATGATTCTATGATTTGCCTGAGTTGCTCTTTGGTTTTCCAGGTGAGATAGTAAGATGTTAATTTTGACATACAAGTCCCTGAATGGCCAGTCTAGAGAACTGCCCGTTTCAGAGACTTTTTCTCTCCTTTTGCCATACATTTACAGTGAGCAGTGACACTCCTTCAGTTTGAATGAGAAGGAGCTCCTGGCAGGGCATTCTCAGGGACCTCTCATCTTTGGAATCCAGGCTGCACCTTGGTCTAAAATATAACAAATTGTTTGAGTTTCTGAGCACATTAAAAACTGATCTGTTTGCTCAGGCTTTTGCACAAGGGAATAGAATGGCCAGCATTTTTGGAAAAGGGTGGAATATTATATATTTTAATATAAACTTTTTAAATTAAACTAGCATCCCCATATTTTTTGTATGTGGCTGAGTAGAATTATTCTGCTAAATGTTAATTTGTTGTTGTATATTTGAAAAAGGACATAGATGCCCAAAGGCAAGGATATGTACATTTTTATATTTTAGATATTAAATCAAAATAAGAGGAAAAAACCCCACACATATATGGTGCAAAGCACATCTCATTCTATAGATTAGATGATGTATATTCTATACATTAGATGTATATTAACTGTGCATTGGATAATTATCATAAGACATACAGATTGTCCTTTCAAGTTTAGTCTCTTGCCTTTCTGTGTGTACATTATCCTGGCACTAAGACTAAAGAAGGTCAGTGTCTGAAATCCTTAGGCTATAGAGGTGCTTTATTTGTCTCCTTTAGGGCTATAATAATGTCTCTTCCCAGTGGGAAACTCCCCAGTTTTCCATTCTGCAGTGCTACAGAGGTATGGGTCTTAGGGCTTGTCTACACTTACATTTTATAGCGCTCTAACTTATTGGCTCAGGGGGTGTGAAAAATCACCCCCATGAGCGCAGCAAGTCTGAGCACTTGAAGCACTAGTGTAGACAGGCTCCCTGCTCTGGGAGCCAATCCCTTTGTGGAAGTGGATTACCAGGAGCGCTGGGAAAGCTCTCGTCCAGCGCTCACGCACGACCACACTCGCACTTCAAAACACTGCTGTGGGAGTGTTTCCGCAGCAGCGCTTTGAAGTGTCCAGTGTAAACATACCCTTACACTTGATTCACTTCAATTGTGACCCTGGGAGGAGTGGCAAGACAGTAATTTGTCTCAATACTATTTCAGCAATGAGGCTGTCTTCCCAATTTGAGTGCAATTACATGTCACCTGGAGAATGCATTTCCTTCAGGTTCTACTAATTCAAGATTATAGTTTCTAATAAATAAAGAATCTAAATAACTCCCAGGTTTTTTAATAAAAAAAACAAACTACTTTGATAGGTGAAGGTCCTGAAAGGAGAGAGAGACTCCAAGAAAGATGAAGCATTAAAGTAATTTGAGATTCTTTCTAAAGGAAAATATAACTCTTTGAATTGCTATATTGCTTCCCATCTGCAAGGATACAATGATTGTTTTTTCCACTTCTGTCCTTGATTTGTCAGATGCATATATGGATAAGTTTAATGATGGCTCTTTTGTTGTGTGCTGTATATAGCAAGGGATTTCTGCTTTCCCTTTAGCTTCTCCAGAATGACTTGATTTGATACCATTGATCAAGTTATTCTCAAGAGACCAATATAGACTAAGCAAAGGTCTTCCATGAAGACTGTGTGTCACTTAGGCCCCACTCCTGCAAGCTCCTCCACCTCATTTAGGCTCCATGCGGGCATAGGAGTCCACCCACATGATCAAGGATTTAAACACCACAGTGATAGGCACCTTAGAAAAACCTTATATAGTGGTTAAAAGAACGTAGATTTATAGAGAATAAGTCCGTAGTGAAGCAAGACTCACTGGTGCGGCGCCTCCTGCTAGTTATCCTGGGAATTAGCTCTTGTCCAGCCCGGAGCACCCTCTGCAGGCTGGTGTCTCGCCTGCCTTAGGACCCCCGTGTCCCTCCCAGACCCCAGTGGTAACCCACTGTCAAGGCTGTATCCCCACTTTGAACTTTAGGGTACAAATGTAGGGGCCTGCATGAAAACTTCTAAGCTTAACTACCAGCTTAGCTCTGGTCTGCTGCCACCATCCCAAGGCTAATTTCCTTCCTTGGGTAGCCTTGAGAGACCTTCACCAATTCCCTGGTGAATACAGATCCAACCCCCTTGGATCTAAAACAAGGGGAAAAAAATCAGGTTCTTAAAAAGAAGGTTTTTAATTAAAGAAAAAGGTAAAAATCATCTCTGTAAAATCAGTATGGAAAATAACTTTACAGGGTAATCAAACTTAGAGCTCAGAGGACTCCCCTCTAGTCTTAGGTTCAAAGTACAGATAGATAAACAAAGATAAACACTCTAGTAAAAAGTACGTTTACAAGTTGAGAAAACAAAGTAAAACTAAGACGCCTTGCCTGGCTATTTACTTACAAGTTTGAAATAGGAGAGACTTGTTTAGAAAGATGAGGAGAACCTGGATTGATGTCTGGTACCTCTCAGTCCCAAGAGAGGACGAACTCCCAAACAAAGAGCACAAACAAAAGCCTTCTCCCCCTCCCCAAGATTTGAAAGTATCTTGTCCCCTTATTGGTCCTTTGGGTCAGATGCCAGCCAGGTTACCTGAGCTTCTTAACCCTTTACAGGGAAAAGGATTTTGGAGTCTCTGGCCAGGAGAGATTTTATAGTACTGTACACAGGACAGCTGTTACCTTTCCCTTTATAGTTATGACACCTACATTCTGGGTCTCCCCTCCCAGGGGAACCCCCAACCCTCTATCCCCACCTTGCCTCAGTGGCTACTGCTAATCATCATCTAGCCCCTGCTCACTGGGGCAAACTGCAGGCTGTAAAAGGCCACTCATCATTGGCAAGGGGGTGTCGGACCAACTGTTTCTGCCTAACCCCGGGCTACAGCCTCTGCAACCCCAGTACCTGTTTTGGTCTTTTAGCAAGGCCTGCAGCCTGGGGATTTACCAGGCTAGAGCTCCCCAGCTCTCCTTGCCTTTCCCCAGCCCTGCTCCATTCCCTGTACCCTGAGCTCCCAGACAGCCAGGTCCTTTTCTCGCAAGAGAGAGACTGACTCATTTTCTGGCTCACAGACCTTTTATAGGGCCAGCTGTGGCCTGATTGGGGCGTGGCCCCAGCTGTGGCTGCTTCCCCAATCAGCCTACCCTTTTTTTTCAGAAGGGGCAACTGCCCTGCTACAAAGTCCATCAATGGCTATTAGGCAAGATAGTCAGGAATACAACTCCATGCTCTGAGCCTCTATTCTGTTAATTCCCTCTGAAGTGTCTGGCATTTGCCACTGTCAGAAGACAGGATAGTGATCTAGATGACCTGACCCAATATGACCATTCTTATGTTCTTATGACAAGCCTTGTTGTATCAAATAAACCTTCTGTAATAAATTAACTTGCATTTTTTTTAAAGGTTGGATTACAGTGGGCCTTCAAGAGAGTTTTTTTTCCTGGTGTCCAGAGAGCTCTTCAATCCATATTATGGTTTATTTGAATATTCAGCCAATGATACCTACACAGTACAAATAAGTCCCATGTCTGCTTTTGTAGACAATCACCATGAGTGGTAAGAATTAATTTCTAATCTTGTTTTTTCTATTGTTTCCACTTGTGGAGAACCAGCTCATATTTGTTCAAATGCAGAGTTTTTGATCTTTTTAACCAGCAGTAAAATAATTGCATTTCTTTAGACTTTCCTCTCTTTTTTTTTTTTCCTTGTTGGTTGTAACAGATATTCTTGTTTCTCACAAAGTCAGCAAAGATGAGATTTGGAACATATGTATTGTGGTTTTGGCTCACTACATGAAACTCCACACTTTGTACAAGAGCAAACATTTGCTTCACCAAAGCACTGTCAGTCTTTTGTGCATGAAAAACAGATTATATTAAACATTGGCTTGTAGTCAACTCAGTGTACGAGAGATTTCAATCAGCTTTTATTGCATGTTGTTTGTTTGGGATTTCTCAGTGAATATAGATGGTTCCCAGTAAGGCAGTCCACATCTGGTGGAGGAAAATCTATTGAGATAGCTCTTCTTGTTTTTTGCTATTTAATCAAGGTCCATATACCTGATAATAGCCTTTAAAATCTGTGAAAAGGATGTACTATGAGGAATCTGAAAAACAACAGAGGAAGAAACCTGAAATGATGTTACATTTTATAGATCTATATATTGATCTTTTTTTTATATATACACGTAATCTCAATTTCATGATTAAGGGCCAAATTCTAAGATGGTATAAATCAGTGCATCTCCAGCGAAATCAGTGGAGCCATGCCATTTACACTAGCTGAGACTCTGGGTTTAAATTACAGTAATGAGGTAACAGCTGCAAGTCTGTGTAGGACAGAAGCAAATTAGGGTCTCAAATGATGGCGAATCATTGCAATGAAGTATAGTTGAGAGTTACGTCATTTGCTGGCTGCCCTGCACATCAGCTGAAGCAATGCACCTGTTGGACTCTGATAAAAGATTGGATACAGAAGTTCAGCAACAACAAACTGTATATGCTGCATCTGAAAAAGCATGACAGTCTGGCAGAACAAGCTGCAGGGCTGTGTATGGCCCTCTTCTCCCTATCCTCAGCTATGTGGACCTAGAGAGCCGGCCAGTGAGTGAGTGGGGCACAACCCATTTGTTTCTGGAGAGACGAGTGCCAGTGTCAGCATCAGGGAGAGATCAAGGAATGCAGCTCTGCACAGAGGGAGGAAGCTTTGTGTGTCTCTTTCCCATTTTGCCAACCCTGCATAGGGCCAGGCATAACAAAGCCTTAATTTTCCCAAGTAAAGTAGTTCTGAGTTATATATCTTACCAGGAAGTCTAGAAACTTGATTTTCTTTCAGAGAGAGCATTAGGCTTGAATCTGCTTTCAGATATGTGGAGGGCATGCCTAGTTTCCTTAATGATTTTTTTCACAATGTTCTGCAACATGCACCATTATTTCTGACAGCAGAATTGTGCCCTTAGTGTCTAACAAAGTCTATGTGAAGGCCCTAGTGTTGCAAACAGAGTTGCCACATTCCTAATTTCTAATCTTCCAGCAGCAATGAGTGCACAAGGGGGTTTAAATCTTGTTGGTACTTTGGGGGGGAAATGGAATGGTAAGGGTGATAATTTCCAGCCACCCCCCAAAAAGGGTTACATGGAGCCCAATATCCACCAGTCATGAAAAAGCGCATGGAGCCACCCACTAGCTAGAAAAGGATGCCTAGAATCATCTGTCAGAGTCAATCTCTCAGTGCTCAGAAAGGGAGAGTGAGGAGACGGAGGGGCAGAAAACAGCTGTCATGTTGGAAGCAAGGGTTTGAAAAAAGAACCTAGTTTGGTAGGGTTAGAATGAGTTCAGTTTAGCTTTCAGTAGCTGAAAAGTGGCAACTTCAGTTTTGAAACCCCAGGTATTTTCCATGCCTTGCAGATCTGTTTTTTCACTACATTCTACTGAGAACTAAAAAGAATCAAGCTACCACAATACAGTTATAGTTATCTGATTTAAATATACTGTTAAACTTGTTACAGAGATGAATGATAGGGCAGCATACAAACACAAAGTCTGAGTGTACTGGTTAAACTCATTTCCTTTGTCGTTCAGGTTCAGGTTCAGTGGTCGAATCCTTGGTCTTGCTCTGATACATCAGTATTTGTTAGATGCTTTCTTTACACGGCCCTTTTATAAAGCCCTCCTCAGAATGTGAGTAGAAATGTTCTGATTTTTCTTTTTCTCATGGAAAATGCAATTTTTGACCAGCAATAAATGTCAGGTTCTTGACGCCAAGAAGATAGGTCAATATAATTTGGTCATTTAGTTTTAATCCAAGATTTACTTTAAAGTATAGTTACCTAAATTAAGGCCCATATATAGTACTAGCCAGTTACTTGATGACTTTGAAGATGTTGCTGATCAATATCAAAACCTTGTGATTCCTGTCAACTAATTACATCACCAGTTCCTTCTATAAAATCGTTCTCTTCAAATCCTGCAGTGAAACATTAGATATTAATAGAGTACTTGTTCATTTGTCTTTAATGACTCATAGGACAGGATCTGAATCAAACCTTATTTAGACTTTAAGATCAGTGTTTTCAAAAGTAGTCTCTGATTTTTGGCTGCCTCCATTTTGAGGTGCCTAGCTGGGTCTGATTTTCAGAAGTACTGCATCTCCAGAGCTCAGCTGAAGACAATAAGAACTGCAGTTGCTCAATACCTCTGAAAATCAGATCTAATGTGTGTCAAGTTTAGGGCCCAAAAAAGGAAGCCACAAATCAGAAGCCACATCTGAGAATTTCCAAAGATGATTTACATTTATCTGCAAAGCACCGTTCACATTTATGGTGCTGTGCAAATAATACAAGTTTATTTTTACAGCAACTAAAACTGTAGTAGGTGCTTTACAGAATTTTTTTTTAAAAGGCCTCGTCCCACTCCCAAGGAGCTGACAGTCCTAGGCTAGAGGTGATGTGACAGAGGAGCTGGCGCGAGGGGGGACTAATAAAACTGTGGGGGGAGGGTTGAAAGACAAGGACTCCAGCAATAATATCATGTGGTTGGTTAGTTTAGTTTTCTATTGGTCATAGTGGCTTGTTAGGAGTTTTTTAAATAGCTGTGGGCCAGATTCTGCCACCTTCACAGAGGGCCTGATTCATGATCCCCTTATGGCCTGGCCAGCAGAAAGACACTACAAAGCAGCTTTATGGATACCCCTGCTCATGCACTCCCTCCTGGGTCTGCAGCTCCACAGTTAAGGTGTCTGAACCAACTCTGCACACATCTTTGCAGGAGGCACTGGTGCACGGGGCATTCCTGGCTCAGCAAGGGGAATGTTGTCCCAGCCATTCTGCACAGCTGCTAAGGGCTATGGCTGCAGGATGCAAGTTAAGGTAACCCTTAGCCCAAGACCACTCCCGGTACCTTCTAGCTAGAGAAGATGCAAGCCATCTTCCCTATGTGCCTGCACCAGCCCTAGAGTGGGCACAAGAATAAATTCCCCTGGTGGAGTAGCAGCTTATTCTCTGAGATCCTAAATGTAAGGCTGTTCACAGGTTAAGATTCTGCTTTAAGTGAGTAAGGCTGACAGAATCTGATCCCGTAATAATAATTATGATTGTTGACTGACTTCTTGTGGGGATCATGGAAGACGCAAGTGGTAAGGAGGTGCTTGAATGAGGAGAGGGCAGTTGGCTCACAAACCAAATTTGGAAGGACGCACCATGTTTAAGGACTTTATGGCAAAATCACCCAGGCTGGCATCACTGGCAAAGTGGAGAGAGCAGGAGGTGACAAATTAAGACCATCCTCCTTATTGCAGAGCTTAGTTAGTACTAATAAAAAGGTCCTATTTTTTTTATGAGATGAATTACATGTCCCATATTGATCTTTACACTTAAGCATTACAAGAATTAATAGCATTTTTTGTAATCCATAGTCAAAATAAATCATTGAAATATGGTGCAAGCGGCCAGAATTTGAAATGAAGTGAAATTTACAAGCAAAGGGTCTTTAAAATGGAAATTTAGGGTTTTGTAGTTTAACAACAAAGAGATGAGAGTTATGCAAATAGTTGCTATTACCATTGCTAGGCAAATACAGAGATTCAGAATAGTTTCTACTAACTTGCCTTAAGAACGTCAGCACAAAGGAATCCAGTAACCACTGTTCTTTGTTCTGTTGATTTCTCTGAGCTCCCTTTATTCTCAGTTTGTTTTGTAGGGCTGTCCTGTCTCAGCTCTGTTAATGAGCATGCACTACTGCTGTCAGCTATATTTGTATATTTTCTTCTTGTTTATGTTAGACTCTGTGACCTGAGTGACTTGGAATACCTTGATGAGGAGTTCCACCAGAGTTTGCAGTGGATGAAAGACAACGATATACATGATATCCTAGATCTCACATTCACTGTAAATGAAGAAGTTTTTGGGCAGGTGTGCAAGATTGCTACTTTCCTTTCCTTTCCTCTTTATATTCTGTTGTTAGGTAACTGTTTCTTTGGACTGAAAAATGATGTCATTCCCAGCTGATTTTGAGTTCATTAATAAAAATCTTGGTTGATATGAACAATTGAAAAACCTATAGAGAGATTATCATTCGTTACCTACCAATGCAATACCTAAAGAATGCAGAAGCTGGTTTGTATCTCTTATTTTGAAGCTGCTTGTTCTTACTTTGTACTTGACATGATCTGGTGAAAACGGGGATTTCAGTTTCACGTCATCTGTCTGAGTTTATATACTCCAGTCTGTTAAACCAATCTGTGCTTGGCCTATGATATTGGGGAATTAGCGCTACATATTTAACAAAAAGCTTGAGTTTATAATATATTTTTGTTGTCTTTTTATATTATTTTGGTGGTGGTTTTCCTCTAAGATCACTGAACGGGAATTGAAACCAGGGGGTGCCAACATCCCAGTCACAGAGAAGAACAAAAAAGAATACATAGAGAGAATGGTGAAATGGAGAATTGAGAGAGGGGTTGTGCAGCAAACAGAAAGTCTAGTTCGAGGTTTCTACGAGGTAAGAAATCCTACTCAACTCTAGTTCCCATGTGTATATTATCTAGCTTTCTCTATACTTGCATTTCTAATACACCCAATCACACAGTATTTAGAAGACATAGGAGTGAGAGTCATATGTATCCTACAGTAGACCTAATATATTTCATAATAATCAAATGTCGTCTTATATATGTGGAGGTCACTTGTTGGAGGTCATTGAGTCAAATAACATGACTACATTCTAAAAAAATGGAAAACATTATTACCACTATTTGCATTAGCAGCAGTGCAAACTCAGATAATAAGGAGAATTGAACTCAGGAAGGAATTTTTTACTCCATGTCCAGCATTACACAATTGGCTGAGTATATTTCAAGATGTTTTCCTTTACATTTTCCACCTTGAACATGGACCTTGAATATATTGACCCTTACAGGCCTGGAAGTATTTCTATATTATTTTTCTAAATCATTTTCCTTCTAAATACTAGGAGCTTCTAATAAAACTGAATGTAGCTACAGTATGAAACCCAGTGGAAGAATAGTCCACATATTTGCATCTTTTGAAAAAAGTTTTAACCTTAAGCCTCCCCATTCATTGAACAAGCCAGAACATTACTTGAAAAATGATACAGCATTAGTAACTGGGGAGTCTGTTTAGTAGGAGGCAAAAATAACAGAAACAATCAGACACGTTTCTATGTATTTTATTTCCTTTCACAGGTTGTTGACGCTAGGCTGGTGTCTGTATTTGATGCAAGAGAATTGGAACTGGTTATTGCTGGCACGGCAGAAATTGACTTAAGTGACTGGAGAAACAACACAGAGTATAGAGGAGGTGACATTGATTTTTTTTTTTTTTCCCTAGTCAAAGTTAGCTCTGGTACCGCATGAATGAACCTGGAAGTGCCCTCTGTCTAAGATTTTGCTAAACCTATTCTATGAAATATGTCAATTTAATAAGTGTTGGAGCCCATTTTAAACTAATTTTGGAATGTCTTAATTTTCCTGGTTAGCTTTTGAATTAGGAGCAGTCATTTTAGTTGATAAAAGGGGTAAGATCCCAAATGGCAAGAGCATGTTTATATTTTGAATTTACAGCGAGGTTGATGGCATCTGAAAGTAAGTAGGCAAACCTTTGACATAAAGGTGTTCTCAGAGTTCGTTTACAGCAGCAGGTAAAGGTTCATGTTATATGTAACTCCAAACCCCTCTCACATCCCCATTACGCTCAGTCTTTCCCTTGCTCTTACATTCAACTGTTCTCTGATTTTTCTCCAGCCTGACTGCATAAAGAGAGTGGTAAGGCAGCCATCTTTAGTAAGGACTACTTCACTTCCATTTCCAAAGGCTATCTGGAACTGGTAGTTAGCCTATCTGAGTGCAGTCCTGCTTCAGTCCCATCAAGAACAATGAGATGACAGCTGTTTTGAGTGAGGTGGCTGCAATTGCTACTGGCATCATGAGCAGCTTTTTAAAAAAACATAAAAAATCCAAAACCTAATGTCACAAGAGTTGGCAACTCAGATGAGTGACTTGCTAATGGTTTAAGTGTTTACAAAAGGAAACTGAATGTCTGCCTTTAATTTGCAGCAACGTGCAATGACCCTGATAAGAGCCCTGGGTTAATCTCACTTGCTGTCTTTTGCTGATACTTGATTATAAGTATGGAGGCTAAGACTGTAACTAAGACTGAGCTGGGGAAGGCCATTCATGGGTAATGGGGCTTTTTGTTGCTGATCTAACAGGTTACCACGACAATCACATTGTAATTCGGTGGTTCTGGGCTGCTGTAGAAAGATTCAACAATGAACAACGGCTAAGGCTATTACAGGTGAGAGATCAGTAGATTTGTATAAAATCTAATATATACCCCCATTTCACATTAAATGTTAAACTACTTCGTCAGTTTCGGACAATGAAGCCTTCAGATAGTGTGATATCAGGACAAGGGAATGGCCTGGTAACTCAGCAGTCTCCAGATGCTTACTGTAAATAATTGAAATGTCAGAGCTAACTAAAAACATAATTCCACTCAATAGAAATTTACCAATACCAGTATGAGTATTGGGTGGTGGTGATTTTTATTATTTGACTAAAAAAAATCCTCAAAATTTGTATTCCAAGGAAAGGAAAAAAACATGATAGTATTTACCTTTTGAAGATTATTCAGAGGCAGAGCTAGGGAGGCCTTGGCTGAGGTGTTCAAAATTATGAAAATGATACTGAAACTGATCCAGTCTCCCATTATTATCCTTTCATATAACATGAAAACAAGAGGTCTTCACTAAGTTGATAGCTAGTAAATTAAGAACAAATAAATAGAAACACTGCTTCGCACAGTATGTCCACCTGTGGAATTCATTTACCTGATGAAGGATTCAACAAGACTGAAGGCAGTAGAGGAATTTTAACGCATATGGGTTTTTCACAGAGTTACATGTAATCAAATACAGGTACCTCTAGCACACCAAATTCTTTAGAAGGGGCCAGATCTGATTTTATCTGTGTTTGCCACATAATTGCACTGGTTTCAAATCCATTGTTTTAAACATTTCAGAACTGGCATCTGATCATCATGTTAACTGTATCACTAACCTGCCTTTTTCCTGTTACAGCTGGCTCTGTGTAAATGCTATGTGGGAGACATTACTGAGGTGTCCCTTTTGATGCAGGACCATAGATGGCTGTGTAACTTTATTGCTAAGATTTCCCTTTGTAATTATAATACAGTGTAGGGATTCTGCAACTGCAGGTCAAAAAAATATTTTATATAGGTGTTGTATCACAGACCATCAAAAAATAAGTAAGCTCTATTTGTCACAAGACTCTCTTATCAATGAATGGTTCTAGTCAAATCTGCTCTGCGGGCCGGCTCCAGGCACCAGCCTAGCAAGCAGGTGCCTGGGGCAGCCAATGAAGATGGGGGTGGCACGTCCGGCCATTCGGCAGCGGGGCCGTCATTCCCTCTCAGAGCGAAGGACCTGCTGCCGAATTGCCGCTGATCGCGATCGCGGCTTTTTTTTTTTTTTGTGGTTGGGGCGGCAAAAACGCTAGAGCCGGCCCTGCTGCTCTGTACAATGTCATAAGAAATTCTCACTGAAATCTATGGGAATTTTACCTAAATGAGAACTGCAGAACTTGGCTCTTAGCTTATATCAGTTAGTAAAGTTTGTAAAGTGCTTTGAAATCCAGCTGGATGAAAGGCACGACATAAATGTAACATCATCTATGGTAATTTACTTATTAGTTAGTCCCTCTTAAACCTTATTAAGTGTGTTTTATTTTCTCCCGCCTCACTTTTTTATTTATTAGTTTGATGATACTAGTAATGTGACTTTAATTCTACACTGATTGTGCATCATAGTTACTCTTATATACTAGCTGTCTATAAGTGAAATCTGTAACAGAAATTAGGCTAGTAAGCCCTCCCTCCTGGAGTGCTAATCAAGAAATATGCCACTTTCCTTCCCCTACATTTTAAACAGGATTTTAATACTCCTGCTTCCCCTTCAAATAAGGCCTGATCCTGCAAACTCTTATACAGGAGCAACTTGACTTAGTGGGAACACTGCTGTGAGTAGTTACTTATGCACGAGCATTCACAGGACCCTGAGGTTGTATATCTGTCATCCATATTGTCCTTTTTGTGTTGGTAGTTTGTTACAGGCACATCCAGCATACCTTATGAGGGGTTTGCATCTCTAAGAGGGAGCAATGGGCCAAGAAGATTCTGTGTAGAAAAATGGGGGAAAATCACTGCTCTTCCCAGGTAAGTGTGTGTGTGTGTGTTTTGGGTGGTGTTGTTTTTTTAATCTAAGTAAATTTTTAACTACTTGGATAGACTTCAGTTCTGTGTGAGCCAGTCACAATAGATATGTTGATATTCTCAACTACCCTTACTGCTAACTATTGGGGTTATGCAGAAGCTGCTTGAGAAACAAACAGCTGTCATTGATTGACTGGGTATGCTCTGCCGCAAGGGAAGCTCTACTTCCTACTTGTTCCAGTGTGTGTGACATATCTGTATTTCTTTGAACTGAAGAGGTTGTTTCCCTGCGTTGTGGGAAAGACAAACTAATTGTGCTTAGTAGTCCATACCTTAATTCAATTCATTCTACTTTACCAGGTTTACAACTTCTCTTCTAAAATTTATGGTTTTTTTGTTAGTCATAAAACCAGGCGTTGCGTCCCTAAAATAGCATATATGATGTTCTCTGAAAGGTCAGTTATTGGTCATTGCCAGAAAATGGATATCGGCTCTAGATTAAAGAGACCCACTGTATTTACAGTCTAGTTCAGTCCCTAGGAGGGCCAGCGTGACTTCAGTGTTGTGTAGAAATCTTGCGACAGAAGAAGGCAAAACACGATCTTAAGAGAGGGTGAAGATTGTAAAGGGAGCAAGTAGTAGAGAGGCTTGGGCCAAGTGAAAAGGGGAGTAGAAAGAAATGAGTTGGATGTAAGGAAGAGCTGAATTGCACAAGGACTTGAAGAGTGGAAGTCAGTGAAAGAATTCAAGGTGAAAAGTGACATGATCAGCGTGGCAAGAGGAAAAAGTAAGGAAGGAATTGCTTTCCTCATTTTTCCTTTTGTGATGCCAGGAAAAGAGCTGTGGTCTTAAATGATCTACAGTATCAAAGACTGATGACATATGAGCCAGGATCTGACTGAACTCTGTATTAACAAGAACTTCTCTACAGTGAGGTCAGTTTTGCAAATTAATACATTTGGGGAAGATTTACCGTCATCCAATTCTGTAGCATTTAGAGGAATTTACACTGGTTGGAAATGGATACATTACTAATTTTGATTACCAGATAGAAAGTCAAAATATAAACAGTAGTACTATGTAGTTGAAATGCACAGACCCAGTGTACAAGTTTGTGGAGTTAGTAGCTCTAACACAAAACCACCTTGTCAGCTAAGGGTATAAATGGGAGCCACTCAGCTGAAGGTCAAAGGTACATTAAGAGAATTCTAAGTTTATATTTCAAAACAATTACTGTAGTATCATTTAGGGTCAAAAGGTATTCTGTGTGTCAGCCACCAAGGCATGCCTCAGAGAGTGATTGTTACTGAAATGAGAAATAGATTATGTTCCTACTGCATTTTAAAAATATAAATCATTGCATTTTCTTGAATGAACCTGGACTTCAGCGGTGCCATTCCATTTTATACCGATACTTAAATAGGAAAAGAGATTATTGTAATTTTTGTATCTTCTAATATTCAGACTCTAAGACAGACTTTAGGCAGTACTGAAATATTATTATTAAATAAAAGGTCCCAGTTAGGATTAGGGCACCATTCACTGGGCACATTTCACATCAAAAAGACAATTCCTGTCCCAAAAGGTTTGCAATCTAAGATCTCAATCCTGCTTAACTTCACTATGATGAGGAGTCCCATTAGATTTGATGGGCTACTCCTGGTAATAAAGTTAAGAACATGTGTATATGTCATCAAGATCGGGGCCTTAATAGTGAGATGTAAGTAGACACAAAATACATATTTGACTAGTGTGGCAGGATACTGTCCTGGGAGGCACAAATAACTGGAAATCAGATTTTCCAGGATTAATAATCAGGCTACTGTGAGGAGGAACGTGACAAATTAATTCATTAAATTCTTTGCTGGACCTCTCATTATCTGTAAAAGTAAATATTTTGGGGGGTATAGTATTGATGATCTTTAAAGTAATTTAAAAATGGGAGAAAGAAAATAAATTGTGACAGTTCCATTAAAATAGTGTGCTGGACCCATAAAAACCCACCAAAGCAGGGGAACTCAAAGGGAAGGCTCAAACTAGCTGTCTACTAATATAACTGATGAATCCGCTTTACCCATTTATTGTGCATAGATACAGAGACTTGGGACCAAATTCACCTCTTAGGCAGCAGGATCCAACCTGGAACAGGGCCACACTCCTGTAAGCTGCTCATTCTGACATGGAAACCAGAGCCAGCGGGTACAGTCTACACAGTGGGAAGGGGCAGGACAAGCCAGGAGATTCAGCACCTCACTGAGGGAGTTTCTTCTGGCAGGGCTACTGCGTGGCTCCAGCTGTAAAATAAAACTGCTTCACTTTAGAGAAAGAGAGTGGAGATATGTGCTGAGCGCCTTTACCAGTTCAGCCCAGTGGGTGCAGGGAGGGTGCCAGCTGATTGCCTCATTGCCCATGGCAGTTAATATGGCCCTTGATCTTTAACTTTCAATTCCCTTGCTTTGGAGACACTGGGCCACAACTTTACTACCATTTTAAGATATTTTTACAAATATGAGAGCCAAATAACACAAGTTTATTTGTCATGAGTCAGCCACCCCCAGTGCTCAAGACATGGTACCGTAATCCCATAGGAAACACATGACTTACAGCGTCCATCTCAAACTTAGCTCTGAGCAGAATGTAAACTATGTGTTTGCTTTTCTAACATCTCCAGTTCCTGTGTGCAGAGCGGCTTCAGCCTAAGCTCCACCAGCTTCAAAGGCTTTACTGTGCAAACACTGAGTAGCACTGGCTGAAGCTACCTATCTTAACAAAGACACTGAGTGGCAAACTTTCAGCAGGCTCCAAAAAGAGATCCTGCAGATGTGGATGAATTGTTGGACACCCACTGAAAATTTCACCCTGAAGCTCTTTGATGCCTAATGATTCTAGGGTTTTGTATTAACCTAGGGACAAATTCTTTTACCCTCACTCTCGGTGATTAGTGTTCTTATTTTGTGAATAGTCCCTCCAATTTCAATGGGACCACTTGTGGAGTCTGGTACTACTGGCAAAATCTGGCTCTCAAATTACAAGTCAAGGTTTTGGGGTTTTTTTATTCATACCAGAGAGAAGAAATAAATGAATGAAAACATTTTAAAGTAGCCATTCCCTTTTCCAGGCTCTGTAGAGCTAAGGAAGGCTAATACAGATAACAGATTGATTAGATGATTCAGCCTTCCAAGGGGAGTAATGGGGGCAAAAGACATATCTGGCTTCAAGACTAAGCTTGATAAGTTTATGGAGGGGATGGTATGATGGGATAGCCTAATTTTGGCAATTAATAGATCTTTGATTATCATAGGTAAATATGCCCAATGGGCTGTGATGGGATGTTTGATGGGGTGGGATCTGAATTACTACAGAGAATTCTTTCCTGGGTGTCTGGCTGGTGAGTCTTGCCCACATGCTCAGGGTTTAACTGATCGCCATATTTGGGGTCAGGAAGGAATTTTCCTCCAGGGCAGATTGGCAGAGGCCCTGGAGGTTTTTCGCCTTCCTCTGCAGCATGGGGCAGGGGTCACTTGCTGGAGGATTCTCTGCACCTTGAGGTCTTTAAACCACGATTTGAGGACTTCAATAACTCAGGCATAGGTTAGGGGTTTGTTACAGGAGTGGGTGGGTGAGATTCTGTGGCCTGCGTTGTGCAGGAGGTCAGACTAGATGATCATAATGGTCCCTTTTGACCTTAAAGTCTATGAGTTTATGAGATGATTCCATAGCTTCCATAGTTCTGATCATGTTATAATCAGCCTTATTGAACCAGAACAATGAAACTTCTGTAACTTGCATGTCAAGTTGCCTGGCTTCTATCACTGCCCTTTGTTAGTGGCATGTGAATGGACTGAAAAAGTTAGTTATTTCTAGTTTAGTTTTGCCCCTGCTGTCCCTGTCACTACTTTTACTTCCAGCTTGTTTATCTTATTGTACATCAGGCTAAATCAGATATCACTAAGGGAACTTTTGCTCTCTGTTTCTTAAATGTTTAGAAGTTGGTAGTGTTAATTATATAGCAGCTAGTGATAATGCATATCTAAACATTTGCACGCGAACAGCATTCTTCTGTTATTGCTAAGGTACTGGACTTTGGACTTAAAAGTTAATTTGTCTATAATACTGTTTGAACGTCAGTGAAGGGGGAAGTGATTGAATGTCAAGACTCCAGGAACTAAGATACATTTACCTTTATCAGAAAATGTGAGAGCAGAAAGATGAACATAATATACAGTTAGCTTGAAATGTCCTGGGAAAGCAGTATTCACAGTAAAATCACTCTCCTTGCAGAATGACAGAGTCCTTTGGTAAAAGAAGAGCACATTTCCTCAACAGAATCAATACCTTTATTTTTAAAAAAGAGTCAGCTCTCTAAAGAAAATGATCACATTTTGAATACACTATGACGAAATCATCCTCAAAAACTGAAAGAAAACCCAACTTGTCTTTCTGCTAATCAGTTAAACCAAGATGCAAGATTGTTAGCTTGCAATGAATCCCTTATTGATTCATGCATCATGTTTTTTATAATTTGTGGTTGTTTAGCCCACAGGATGCATGATGCATAATTCTAACAAGTGGATGTCTGTTTCAAAGAAACTCCTCTCCTTCCACACCCTTTCTGAATGCATTAATCTTCAGAAGCAAGAGGAAATCATTCTGCTGGTTGTGTGAGCAGCCAGAGGATGCCAGGAAGATTATTTCAATGGTCCACATTCCCCTCCTGTGGGCCTGATGGAAAGAGAAGCTCTATGAAGTTTCTTTCATAATGTTTCCTACAAATTCTCCTTCCAGAGGGTTAAGGAGAGGGAATCAGTTGAACCCACCCACCAGATGCAGGAGGTTAGGCCACCATGGATTTTCCAAGGTCTAAATTGAACCCAGAGAATTGGTGGATATACAGGGCGATCTAGCTACCTGACAGCACTGCTCTAATTGTAAACCTTTTGTACTGTCTTTGCCTCCCCTCCTCTCCCCCCCCCCCCCACACCTTAGGAAGGGTCCCCAGCGTGGAGGAACTCTGCAGGAAAGTTAGATCCTCAAAGCACACTTCCTGGATCCCACAGATAGCTTTCCACAATGTTCTGGGAAGAGAAGAGAGGTCCACAGATTCTGCTGATCTGCTCCCTTTCCAGGCAGGCAAGGGTTGATCCCTCTAGTGGATTGGGAGAGAGGAAGGGGGAAAACGAGCAGCCCCATGGGGTGTTAACTCTACCTGCTGAAAAATATTCTTATTCTGACAGAGTTCTGTTAAGTCTACAATAATTGGATGGAGCAAAATACAATATTTTTTCGACCACAGCAGTACACCCAAAGTTTGGTCTGATGTTTATAATGATAATCTGGCCCTGCATACTGTGTGTTTCCCAAAGCCTGGTATTTTTATGACACTACAATGCTGTTTGCTAATTCAGTGTTTCACCTTCGCTGAGGAATTGTAATGAACTCTTAGCTTCTGTGTTTATAAACAAGCTAGAGTGACTCACCTCTTCTCTTCATGTTCCAACCTGGTAGTTAGGATCTGATTGGCACTTAAGATGATGGTCCCTAGATTTGTTCATCTGCGGGCTGGGCACCTTCTTGTTTTGAGAGGGCTCACTGTAAATCCAGTGTAGCCATTCTGAATACAGCTGAATGGGGTATGTTGAATAGGGAGTCTCAGTAATTGGTGGGGGGAGAGTTCCTGACATTATACACTTAAATGTATTATGCTGCATGTTTTTTAAATGTTTGCTGTTCAAGCGCTGACAGGCAGGCCACTGCAGAAAAGGTTTCTACTTGCCAACGGGAACAGGTTTAAACAACAGTGTGGTGTGATTGCAAAAGGAAAAAGTAAATGTAAAGAAAGTCCTGCCCCTTTAAGGGCCAAACCCAAAGACAGAAGGACTTTTATCTTCCAAAGCAAAGGTCTAAAGGGTTAGTCAGCTTTCAAAGAAGAAGAGGAAATGAAAAATCCTTGGCACTTTTATCTCAGAGCCCCTCTCCCAAAAGATTCTACTTGCATTAGTCACTTGGAGCTGTGCCATTTATTTCAGTGGGAGCAGGATGGAATTACCCTGCTACTCAATAAATCTCTATATCAAACTCAGGCAACTCTGGTCCTTCCTCTAGTCAGAAGATGGGGTCTCTAGGACCTTTTCACAATGTGCATAGAGACTGTGATAGGCAGATTATAGAAATCGAGGGGAGAAATATATCCCTGTCCTGTCAAGAAAGCTAGAGTGCGTTTGAGAATTATATACATACATTCATTTAACTACTAAATATATTTCTCTGTAATAGATTGCCAAGATCAGATCCTCGGTTGGTGTAAATCAACATACCTGAACTGACTTCAAGGAAACTACACTGATTTACACCAGCTGAGGCTCTGGCCCAGAGAAATTATCAATGGAAAAGACCTAATTTGCTAACTAGTCTATCTCCTGTCAGTAGGACTGTTCCCTACGCGTATTTTCTAGTATTTCACTAACTTTATCTAATTTATGTGCATTCATTCTTCAGAAATAACCTGCTCATGATTACAGACCTAGCATTCAAATATCACTATTTTTTAATAGAAAATACTAATTTTAAAAGTATATATTTTAAGCCAAGTTTTCAAAACAGACTGCCTCAATTGTGCCCCTAAATTACACATTTTGTGTGTGCACATTTTACAGGCAAAATTTAGGCTACTACTTGTGATCCACATTACGGTATCAAAGTATCCTTGACAATTCTTTTTTAACTTGAAAATAACAGTCTTCAGTAACACAATATCATTTCACAAAGCATGGTTATTTGAAAGGACCTTCTAGCGCACCTGAATTTTCAGTTACTTTCATTTGAATTTCTAAATGACCTTTGCTTATTTGTCACTTTTTTTGTTTTTTGCAGGGCTCATACATGTTTCAATCGTCTTGACCTTCCCCCTTACCCATCATTCTCCATGCTCTGTGAGAAACTGTTGACAGCAGTTGAAGAGACAAGTACCTTTGGACTTGAGTGATACGCAAACCACAGTGCCCAGCTCTTTGGACGTTTGTGGATCTGTCCTCTCAAGAATGAATGAACATTTGTATTGGATTCTTAGAGGAAAATTGTTTTACAATGCAATTCAAATAATGAGATTTCCATCAATGAGTAAATCTTGCTTCGGAAGCAGTTACAAGCATTGTGATAGTGGCGGAGTACTCTACGGTAATACTGGAGTGCAGGGAAAACTAACAGTCTTGCAATAAACAGTTTTTCTTGACTGCCATGTTTGTTATGGCTCAAGCAAAAGATGTGACCATGCATGATCAGCAAGGTGGCTACTGCAAAATCTGATAAGTATCTTGAAACTGGATTTCACCAAAGTCCTTGAATGTAAAGTTCAAGTCAAAATGTGAAATCGTTTAGCCCACCCCTAAATTAGCTAAAATCAAACTATGGAATTCTTTATTTAAAAAAAAAAAGTTTCCTAAAAATATGTTACTTTATGCCATATACTATAACAGAATATCCATTACTTGCTATACCTAAGACTACGAGTCCCTGCATGGTGTGCATCATAGATTTCAGCTTCCTGGGGCAGAAGTGAATTTGAAGGAAAATCAGTAGCATGGGATGTCACAACAATGGCTTGCAATAAGGAGGTTTGTGAAAATGTATATGCAAGTGGGCGCGTGTATGGCAAATGATGAGCTATTATAAGGAGAACTTAATAATGACTGATTTTATGCTTTATACTGCATGGAAACTGTTTTAAAAAATAAGTATCAATTTACCACAGCATATCAGGAAAAAAAACTTACACAGTGACTTCTCTTTATTTTTATAGGTTCATTATGTTAAGTTCCTCAGAGTGTAAATAAGAAACTAGCATACTAAATGCTATTTCTGTTCATTTCACTTTTCATGCATAAACAGACATTGTGCTAGTGTTTTATTCTTTAAGCACTCTCAAGGAAAAAATGCCTTTTATTTTTATATGAGTAAGAAATTCCCAAAAATATTTTGCACTGAATGTACCAAAGTTGAAGGGACATTATGATCAGACTGACCGCAAACTGCATCACTCTTACAAGTATCTAGAAAATAACTTCTTAAGAACCGAACTTTCTTCACAGTGCCATGTCTATAGATATCAGGACTGTGCACATAAGTAATAATTTTGTAAAAATCACTACATGTGATATTGTAATATGCATTTATTTTAAATGCATTTGGTTAATTTTTCATCCATCAAATAACCTTTAAGGGATTGAGTGTAATACAGATGTTTCATATTTTCCCAGCAACTATTATTTGTACAGCACCGTGAAACTCACTAGCTTATTGGGGAAACCATTTGCGACACTTAAGAGGATGAACCTTTAATAGTAATGATTCCACTCTCCTTTATCAGTGAACACCTCCAAGCTATAAACTGTTCGTAATGTCTTTCTAATTGCGTTTTCACTGATGAGTAGTTTTCTTATCAATGTTAATTAAAATGGAGTCCTTTTCAATGGTATATCAAAAACTGCATGAATCCACCAATTTAATTATGCTTAATTTTGCCAAAGTGCACAGGCATCACTTGCACCCATTCCTCATAACTATCTTTAATCCTAGATTAGTTTTGCATCTGTGCATTTGTACAGCCATTAAGAAATACTACATACATCGTGCCAGAGTTCCAGAAAACTTCAACTGGATGTTGAATGGCAAGAACAGAAATACAGCTCTTTGTGTTCCTTTTGATGGCACTCGAGCATTTCAAGACCTGCTTTGTGGGAGAACTAAGTTTGGGAGTAACCTCAGGATTCCCACTCTGGGGACTCTCGTTGAATAGGGGTCTCAGTGAGGTGACGTGCTTATTTTCTGTATTCATAACCATGGGAGCACCCATCCACTCAAGTGAACATTGGAATGGCAATAAAGCTGCTGTCAGCAAAGACTACTTTTTCACCCTCACAATGAGAAAGTAGATGCTGTTGTGGTGGTAGGAGCGGGGTGCTGGGTAAATTTAAGTTGCCTCAGATCCCTCTCCCCTCTCCCCACTCCCCACCCCTGCATTCCCCAAACGATATAGGAAATAATGCCTGTATTCAGATAATTGAGGAAACCCCACTGTCAAAAATAAAATGAAAATATCTTTTGACTTTACAAATAATGGGTTCCTCCCTAAAACAATGGCATCTTGGAATCACACAAGTTTTCTTAAACTGCTCCTGGCTTGTACTAAGTGGCAAAGAAAAGTCAAACTGTATTATTCTATTTTTACATCCAAGTTTATCAGTGTTTGCTAAGATATCACGTTAATGGTCCAGGGTTTGCTAATGCATGTGTTGTATCAAAGAACTGATACACAGTAGATAAATTTATTGTGAGCAGGTCATTTCAGCATGGCTCATGTTTCATGTGATCAAATTCATTAAGTATCTGACACTCCAGTCACTTAGAGCCAAATTAAACTTTTGATGGGCTAAGAACCACAGAATTTGGCTCTTGTAATATTACAGTATCTTTTCCCTAAAAAGAGATCCTTGCAGGAGAACAGATCTACAAACATCAATCCAGAAACTCATTGGAATTAAGAGTTAAATATTTGACACAAAAGTTTATATCAGGCTGCATTTAAGCTATGCTTTTGTACAAACCAAAAGTAATAAATGCACTTGTCATCTTTTATTTAAAAAATGAGATGTACTACTTACTTTTGTTCTGTATTCCGCCCTTTTCATCAGTCGGTGAGCATCCAGGACTCTGCAGATCTCCAGCAGGATCACCAAGGGTGGCAGGTCTCAGCAAAAAGAGAAAACCCAGCAACCAGTAAGATCCAGGCGAAGCAAACTAAGGGGAGGGGAGAAGTTCTGTTCCCTCCTCCTGTCTTGCCTGTACTACACTGGACTCTAAGGAAGTGCCATCTGAAGGTGATGGGGAGCTGGCTGCCTTGATGCTGCAGCCCCTTCTGCTCACAGCCCTCAGCTAGCTTCTTGCTGTATTTTAAGAAATGCTTCCCTGAAAAAGGGAGTGGAAGGGAAGGACCATAGAAGCATTAACAGCCCCACACACCCATTACCCCACCAGCAGCAGCAGTCACCCATCAGCACCAGAGCCCATTCAACACCCCATCCCACGAAAGCCAGCCCTGGGTTCCTCCAGAAGATTGCAGGGTGTGAATACAAGGATTGTGGGGGGTTGAACTCATAACAAGCGACGATGACTGGTGTGGAGGTTGTGGATGGGGAGAAAGTTTGAAAATCCCTGGCTTAAAGCAATATCATTTAGAAGATCTTACTTGGCTGATAAGGAGCTTTCTTTCTGGGGAGGAAACTGAATAGTCTAGCAGAGCAGAATGAATTAATGGGCCCCATTCAGCCACTGCATGATACTGACTTGGGCCAACATAATCTCCAGTATCCTTATATGGCGGAAAGCCCACTTGGGGTTCACAGCAGCAGATTTAAGGCACCTACAGCCCCGTCCCCTGCTTTGACAGGGAACTCTGAGCCAGCCAGCACTACACGGAAAGCAAGTGGTGCAGGTAGACTTCTTCCCGTGGCAGAACTGCCAGGGAAAGGGGTCTCTTGTCTTCTTCTTGGGTAAATCACAACCTTGGGTGCCCTGAAGCACGGCTTCTCCTAATGGGAAGGTGGGATGTGATTTGCACAGCTCTAGTGAACTTAATCATTGTCTCTGCCAAATATGTTGGAATAGCATCTAATTAATGAACACATCCCAACTATCAGAGGCACAGATGCCTATTATGTCATATGTAGTCTCTTATTCAAGGTATGTATGTCAGAACCTTTTACTTTATTATAGCGGTTTTCTCGACCACTCAACTCATGAGAGAGCCTTCTGTTATGATAAGAAATACCCTCAGCAACAGATTATATATTAATTTTTTAAAGGAATCTCTCAGCCCAAAATAAATTTCTTTGTAACATAACCTTCACTCTGCAAAATGGAAGCAGAGATTTCTTTTCCCAGTTAATCTTTGTTACACTTTCACAATAAAAAAAATAACTTTTCATAGTTAAATAAATTGTTTTCGTTATCCATGTTGTGGACCAGGGACATACCATAAATAAAGGTGTTAATATCATTCAGAGATAGTCGGTGAAATCATCTCAGTGCTCAGAGCCAGCTATGCAACACATAAGCCTCACGGTAAAGTTGTTCACCCCAGGTCTTACAGTATATAGTGAATATACAGTAGAACCTCAGAGTTACGAACATCTCGGGAACGGAGGTTGTTCATAACTCTGAAATGTTCATAACTCTGAACAAAATGTTGTGGTTCTTTCAAAAGTTTACAACTGAACATTGATAATGCAGCTTTGAAACTTTACTATGCAGAAGAAAAATGCTGCTTTTTTAATGGTTTATGTTTAACACTGTACTGTATTTGCCTTTTTTTGGTCTCTGCTGCTGCCTGATTGTGTACTTCCGGTTCCAAATGAGATGTGTGGCTGACTGTTACTTTGTAGTTCTGGTATTCGTAACTATGAGGTTCTGCTGTACGTAATATATAATCTTCAAAGGAAGTTGAAAATCCGACAGTAGCACTCTGGCAGAGCATCTAAAAGAAAGTGTCTGGCATGATGGAAACTGGCAGAGAACATTGAACTGGTGGTTGGTTTGTTTTTAGATTACAGAAATTTTAAAAATGTTGTGGTTTGCTATGCTTTTTCAGTGCTTCTAGAAGTCCAAAATGGCTTCAGTGTTAAGACTGATATCATGTGGTTGCTAAAGTAATCTCTGCAGTGTTTAATTGCAGATGCCATGACATCTCTGCAGAATTAATGAATCTCTACAGTGTTGTTTGAAGATAGTCATTGAGATGTTTGCAGAGACAGTGTTCTGGATTGAGAGAATTTACGCATAAATGGTAAATCTATATTAACTGTGTTTGACTAGTCTTTATAATTTGATATTTCCATACTGTAATACAAAGCAGTTTGAATAACGTTTAAAGGTTTAAATTTGTTTGTATTGAATTACGGTAGTTTTTAGAACTGTTGCTCATATTTATCTATCTTGCCATTGATTTGGGGAAAGAGGAAAATTTGCTCCTAGTAACACTAATGGGAATTAAGCATTAAGTAATATCTGCTTTGAAGAGATAATAGACATCTGTCTTAACATCAATTTTACAAGGTAGGACCTGTTTTTAATTAAATCCCACTCCATCATCCAAAAATGAGTTTTCTATTTCCTCCTCCAGCACCTCTCCACCCCAAACAAAATTTCAAAATGATTACTGACACCTGATTTTTAAAATTTTCCCAAGTGACCAGCCATTGTTGGATAATCCAAGGGGCAGTGGCAGAAATTTTCAATGATGCCTTGTTAACAGATTGCAAATGAAAGGCCTTTAAAATTGTATCTGAGTGACTACAATGGCTGTTTTAGAACTATTCTAGTCCTTTGGTTAAATATTTTTAACATAAAATACTACAAAGGCTGATTTGAAATTGCTCTTGTCTCTTAGAAAAATAAATACAGATTACATAGGCATTTTAAAAATATATATATTATTTAAATGGATACTGTCAGATTCAGAGCTATATTTAAAAATATCTTTTTCAGTTACTAGTAACCGTTTAGATTGTTAAAACTAAGCATATAAAATTAAATACACTTTGCAATTTTTGTTTTACTTTTTGCATATTTTTCAACATGCACAATGCAAATAGAGTGGTCAGTTTGGTGTTGCTTATGGTCAGTTTCTGGTCAATTGCACTTTCTATTCTCATGTACTAGCTTAGTGAATTTTTTTATAATTTTATGAAAATATTTCTAATTTTTTTTTTACATATTTTATTTGAAAGAAACCTAATTTGAGTCTAACCTGCCTGGCTGTGTCCCTTTAAAAAATCAGGGATGCCATCCTAACAGGCCTTTGCCAAGGCCATGATATACCCTGTGTGTTTTTAACTGAACTCATGATTAATTTCATTGGGAAGATCTGCTTCAAAATCAGTGGCATCATATGACTCTTCATCAGTACTCAGGAAAACTCCCCTTGACTACACAGTCTGGCTGCAGTTTAAAGATGGCAACACATTGTAAAGGATCCTTTGGAATACAGATATTGTGTAATATATCTGTACATTTGTAAAATGTAATAAAACACCTTCTGAAATTATTTGCAAAAAGTTACTGTAACAGTGAATTAGCCCCATGTTGAATCAATACATTGGCAATTTTAACTTTCTTTAATTACCAGATGTAATTAGAGCACATCACAGAATATCCACTGAAAAATATTCTAAGAAATTGTTTGATATTATGATGAAGGCAAAATGCATCCAAGCTTTGTTTCTTTCAATTATCACCCCCTAAAACTTTTTTTAATAAAAAGGTTTCTAATGGAAGTGCTGCTTCATTGTTCAGTATATGGTGGGTTTTTTTCTTTGTACAGACAGGAATTTCTCATTCATCCACAACTAAAAAGTCCTTACCTCCCCATAAATAATAACTAAGAGCCATATTATGCCACTAATTTACCAGAGTTCTCCACTGGGAACTTCTAATTTAAAATCTATGGGACTACAAGACTCTTAAAATGGGGACTAGTCAAAGTGGAGCTCTTTGTGCTTTCATTCACTTCCTTATTTTGGGCAGCCTCCGAGCAACCCTCTTCTCCCACTTGAGTTGCATATGATTTGGACTGTCGCCGCACCCAACCTACAATCAACAAGCAAGAGCAACCAATCATCCATGATACTTTAGTGTCAGAGTTGGGATAGTGAAGCTAAGATTATGGCTTGCTGCACTTTTTCCTCAGGAATTAAACACGTCTCCTTTGCTACAAGTCTAGCTCCACTAATCCAAGTAGCTAAATGTTTTTTGAATTTAGTTTCTTGAAGTTAACAGGTTTTTTGCATGCAGAACTGTCCCTTCAGTACAGCGAATCGGGGCAACTGCTCCGGGCCCCGGTGTGATTGGCCAGCGCAGTCGGTCCCAGAAGTGACAGGTCAGTCCTGTAAGTGATAGATTTGTCACTTCTGCCCCAGGCTCTGCACCCCACCCCCACCCCCAGTACAGCCCTGTGGGCGTGTTTGCACGTACTTAATTTATTTTCTCACCTCCAAGCGTTGCGGCTAAGAGATCAGTGAAAGCCCCTTACCAGGGCATAGGTTAATACTGATCGAGATTTCTGGGGAAGGTGTGATATATATGATTACAGCCAAAATATTTCCTTCTATAGATGGAGTACATTGCCCATAAAGTACTTAAAGGTGGCTCTTCTAGAAGGACAGCTTGGGATTCTAGCACTCCTCCCATGTTTCCATTTCCTGTTTGGTGGTATAATCAAGTGTTGGCACATTTTACTGAGTCAGCAGTTAAGCATCTTTACCTTGCATCGTGAAAATTATACTTTAAATAGGTAGGTAGGTATATTAGGACTGTATCATGTTCTCCAACTGTACAGATGTGACTGGTACAATATGAAAATTTTGCCTGAGACATTGGATTTGATTGTACTGTTGGCTGCTGATTTCCTGGTTTCCCATTGGGGCCCGAAGCTGGATATTTAAAAAAAAAAAATTAGAAGAGAAGTAACTACTGATGCCTCTTGAGTCATGCCAGTTCAGGAATGTAATTGTAGCTGCTGAGCAGCTGTTACCATAATGTATGGTAATCACACACAGTGGGCATGACATGAAAAATGCAGTGGGAGCTGAACAACACAACAGCGGCCGTGGAGTAATGCTACTGAGTGAAGACAAAACTGAAAGGGCAGAAACAAAAAGTGGAGAGGAAGAGATGATATTGACTTTTGTGAATCGTGTTGGGGAGTATGCTGTGCAGTGCACACGCAGTTACTAATAACAAAAGGAAACCCTGCATTGTGAAGTGAGGCATTTGCTTGAAAATCCACACCAAATAATACACATAAATGGAAAAGTACCATAAATCTATAAATAAGTTAATTAATATTTCCTGCACTTGTAAGACTTATTTTAGCAAAGAAATATTAAAAGTCTTCATAGTCTGACCTGGAGTTTCAGAAGTCTAACTTACACATCTATTTTTTTTTTAATTATTTATTTATTTATTTATTTAATAGTTGAACTGTTATCAGGATAATGGAGGGTTGTATATAGGGTGGTGCATAGGTTTTTATTTTAGTTTACAGGTAATAACTGTTATGCTTATTACTGGATATATTTGCAACTGAAATAGTATTGGATAAGAAGCTGTTTAAGCCATTGTTCCAGATACTAACTTACATTTTAGATATGATGGTCTGAATCTTAAAGTTCTAACGCAGTTATTAATCAGTATTTATTTAGGAAACTCCATGTGATGGATTTTATTTGTTTATATGTATTTTGGGGTGGGATGGGGGACATTTTGGTTGCAGCACAAGAACCATGAAACTCCCATGAGGACTTTCTGCTAACCTGGGCCTCCTGTGAAATTTCTCTCCAGGGGATTGACCTAAAGCCCTCTGAAGTGAATAAGAAGATTCCCATTGACTTCAGTGGGCCTTGGATCAGGCTCAGTTGCATGGACCCTTGACCCCTGTAACACTCCACTGATGTCAGTGTGAGGCTTGCTGAGTAAGGACTTAGTAAGGATTTGGGGATTTGGCCATTGTGATCTAAAAAGACAATTGGAAAAAGTTTGCTATAAAAAGAACAAAAACTCCCTGAAAGTTCTCTCTTCAACAAGCTAGTCAAGCTGGTCAGAGCTTCATACAGAAAAAGTACATATTATTTGACTGTCATGGTTCTACATAGAAGGACGTTATTTTGCAGTTAGTCTTCAATATTCAGGAGACTGCTGTTTTTT
This sequence comes from Trachemys scripta elegans, assembly GCF_013100865.1. Classification (NCBI taxonomy): domain Eukaryota; kingdom Metazoa; phylum Chordata; order Testudines; family Emydidae; genus Trachemys; species Trachemys scripta. The sequence continues at coordinate 53,371,472 of NC_048308.1, read as the reverse complement.
TTATTATCAGCATCACAGATGGGACTGGGAACCACAATGGTATTGTTAGTATGTAAATAATCATAGAAAGATACTGTATCTTTGTACTCCATTTCTCATCAAAATGCTGTAACATTGGGGGTATCCATGAACTTGGATCAGCAATTACTGTGCTATATGTATGGGTATCTTCAGTGTAACTGGCTGAACATTGCTAACTGCAAAAGGTGGTGTGGGGAGAAAAGGGAAAACTTTGGAGAATGCGTGGGGGGGGGGAAGGGAGGGAGTACAGTTACCAGTGTGTGCTGTGAGAAACACTGGAACCACAACATGTTGTACGTTGCTTGCTCTTTCTTAATCAAAACTAATTAAATGTGAGCTGTTAGTATGTTTGAAAGCACATTGGATTATAAGTTTTTATAATGGGGATGCAGGCATCCAGAACCAAACAGGTATATATACATGCAGCTCCCTTACTTTTGACAAAGTGTTACCAGATCTAATTTTATACTAGTTCTTTGTTTTAAAAATTTCAGGCACTGTAAAAAGCACAGATTCTAAATATTAAGTAGGGCACATGGTATATTTTTTAAGCCTTTCGATGCTTTTTTAAGTTGAGAGTGTCCAGAAGAATGTGTATCAAATGCAATACCAATTTTTTCTACCTTTCTACAAGCCAGTTTGTTTCATCTGGGTTTAGTATGTGTCTTTCGTAAGAGACAAAATGAGGGAGGAGGGGAGTGGGGGAATATACTTCAAGAGTTAGGATGATGTATGTCTCTTTTTCCATTTCACATTGCATCAGCTATGTGTCACCTTGCTTCAAGGCAGAAAGAGCAGATAATGCAGCTAACTGAGTATGTTACATGGATGGCATTATATAGTGCCTGTACTTGAGGAATGTACTTAAATGCTTGGCTGCTTGCAGATTTATATAATTATCTACCTTGTGTTGAATACCTTGTGTTGTATTTCTTATTCAAAAATGTGTTGAGGGAAAGAGTTTTACTGTATACAATTTATTTTATTTTCATACTGATCTCTATTTTGTTTAAAACCTTGTTCCATCATGAAATCACTTAATCCAAAATAAATCTTCTTACAAATAACTTTGGAAATTAACTTTTTCTGTATGCATCTGAAAGTATTTTGGTCTAATTTTTAAAAAAAGATTAGTTCTCATATATGAATTGTTCTAAATCCTGGCCGGTAGGTTTAAACTTTTAGAGCATCTTAATGACACTTTCATCATCTTACATTAATTGCCCTGTGTTCTGGAAAATAACATATCTTAAAAGGAACAACATTTCAGCAACAGAGAAAGTAAAGACTCTGCAACATTCTGCCTCAGGTTTTGCAAAAGAAACACATTTGAAACCAAGGCTATGATAAATGAAATTAACAAAGGACAATGCCCTGGAATCTCCCCTTGGAAAGTGACCAGAATTCACTAAATTGTTTCAATGTCTACTCTTCTACAGAGGATCGAAAGCTGCAAAGGTATATTTTATTGACAATGGCTTATGATGTGATAGCATGATATTTTAATAGGCATAAATCTTTGGGAAAATAGGCACTTTTCTTCCAATGTTTAAGATCCTGGTGATTGTTGTTCTTAAATACCCATAATCAATAGATTATTATAGATTGTCAGAGAAATTGCTGAAAGTTACACTTGAAAAACTGGCTTCCAACGTAATAAAAGTAAATGGTCCCCTGCTAAAGAATTCAAGCCGTTTTTATAATTTTTATGCTAGTTCTAACAAGAAATATTGTCCGTTATTTATTGGAGCCAATTCTATATTTCTGCCATGTCAGAAATAGGTAATAGCCCACTTTCTGTAATGGTTGATAAGAATGTTGCCATTTTTGTTATGTAACACCTTATATACAATAACTTTTATCGTTTAGTGTTAAGATAATTTTCTTACTACCTTGGTATTACAGGGTCTAGGTATTAAAAGAAGTCTAAAGGATTAAAGAGAAGTCTGTGTGCCAATGGTGTTGTAATGGTGGGATACTGTCATTTTAGATTAAATTTTCTGCTGTTGCTCTTGGATTCGTAGAATCATAGAACTGGAAGGGACCTTGAGCGGTCCTCTAGTCCAGTCCCCTGTGCTCATGGCAGGACTCAGGATTATAGACCATCCCTGACAGGTGTTTGTCTAACCTGCTCTTAAAAATCTCCAATGATGGAGATTCCACAACCTCCCTAGGGTGGTTAAGCACTGGAATAAATTGCCTGACAGTTAAGAAGTTTTTTCTAATGTCCAATCGAAACCTCCCTTGCTGCAATTTAAGCCCATTGCTTCTTGTCCTATTCTCAGAGGTTAAGACCAATTTTCTCCCTCCTTCTTGTAACATGTACTTGAAAATTGTTATGTCCCCTCTCAGTCTTCTCTTTTCCAGACTAAAACAAACCCAGTTTTTTCAACCTTCCCTCATAGGTCATGTTTTCTAGACATTTAATCATTTTTGGCTTTCTCCAATTTGTCCACATCTTTCCTGAGATGTGGCGCCCAGAACTGGACATGATACTTCAGTTGAGGCCTAATCAGCACAGAGTAGAGCAGAAGAATTACTTCTCGTGTCTTGCTTACAACACTCCTGCTAATACATCCCAGAATGTTGTTCGCTTTTTTTGCAACAGTGTTACACTGTTCACTCATATTTAGCTTGCGGTCCACTATGATCCCCAGATCCCTTTCTGCAGTACTCCTTCCTAGGCAGTCATCATTCAGACTTATCATGAAACAGTTTGATCTAAATAAATGATAATTAACTCTCTGTGTTGAGGAATTGATCCCTCTTCCCAATTTCTAGCCAAGATTGGGGCTTGGATAAAGTTCAGTCCAAGGTGATGCTGCCAGGTTGGGTGCAACAGCTGGATGAAATACAAAGGTCATATCTGTCTGCTCATCTGAGGAATTTTGTGTATCTTTTATTACTCTGGTTTACAGTGTGAGCATCTTGTTGGATCTTTAGTTGTTTCTAGATGCAGAAACTTCTGTTTGGTGAGGATGTTGATATATTTCCGTTTGCAGATGCACCTCAGTGCAGTTATCAATAAACGTGTCATCTACAGAATTGATTACTGCAGTGTGCTCTACTTGCAGCTACAGCAGAAACCACGTGGTGGCTGTGGTGTCCTGGTGCAAAATGTAACTGCCCACTTAATTAGGGTATTTCTCATGCTTTGACCTAGGATTTGAGATCAGCTGGGTGCTTCTGACACACCCTAGATGTGTTTGGGAGCTGGGTGCTCTCAGGAGAAGTCCCTTGACTAGAACTTATTCCCCCATCTCGGCCTCACAGAATCCAAAGGCCAGATTCAACCCCTGTGATCGTGGAGATGACCACATTGTAGGGAGTCATCCCAGAGGAAGGCAACTTTAAACTCCAACTGGAGATACATTGAATTAGCACATTTCAGCCAGTCAGGCCCTGGCCCTGCCCAATATGTGTTGTGCTGGCAAGCCAGCTATGCTACCTTGCACCAAACAAAGCTGGGGGAAAGAAGTTAAAAGGAGACTAGAATGTGACATTAGGGTATAAGATTGGCTACAATTGAAAATATTATGATAGTAGTGACATTATGGGAGACAAACAGATGATAGGGTACCAAAAAAAAAAAATGCAAAAGCCAACCAAGGTCTGTCAGACCTAGAGGCCAACCATCGACTAGATGGCCAGACATCGTACATAGGGGCCTGACCAGGCTGGGCTTAATGGAGGAACAAGACATGGACAGGAAGGAATGGTGAGACTGTGCTGGTCCCCAGGGTCTGTAAAGATGCTTTTGATAAGCAGAATTCCTATTCAGGCAGTTAGGATAGTACCTGACAATTAAAGACCTCCACCCTAGATTTTATCATAGTATATTGTTTTTTTTTTAAATGAACTAACCTGATGCATAGATAACAATAAGCATATTTCATGATCCAGCATTATTGTAACCTTCATCCTCCCATTCCTTCTACCCCACCCTCTGTTTATATCTTTGCTGTTTATATCTAATTAAAATTATAAAGTCCTTGGGGAAGAGTCCTGTCAATTATATTTTTCTCTAAAGTGCCATGCATGCCTCCATGGCATGATATAAATAAATATTTAATATTACCACAGTACTCCCATATCTCTTGGCTTTTTAAATGTTTGTTTGGCTTTCAGAACCACAAAGCATAGCAGTTCTGTCCCTGAATGAATGTGAGGAGATACAAACAGCCAAAGAAAGACATAAGCACTGTCATTTACTTTTTTTGGCACCACGTTCTATAATAACCTACATCCTCTTAATTACATTCATCTTTTAATTTTCACCTTGTGGACCATTTGGTATGTTTGGAATGCTGTTTACTTTTCATACTGTGCAGACAGCACTCCTAACCAAATGGATCTCTCCATGCATTGCACATTTCTATTTTGTTTGTCAAAGCTACTTGAAATTATTTATAATAAACTAAGTGCATAGGATGATGGTAATAGCTCTATGAGAAGAACTTAGTAAAGATTTAAGACTGTAATAGAATTTTTTCACTATTACTTACAATTCTAAAATCTAGATGGATGGTCCTGAGTGAGTTATGATGTAAAATGTGGCTCTGATTCTTAAAATGTACATTCAAACATTCTATATTTTTCAGAAATGGTTCCACCTTAGCAAAATCATGCATTTTACTTCTGTTGCCTTATTTGTTAAGTTCTGATATAAATATCACCTCCACCGGATGACTTATCCCAGAGTAGGTGATTGTCGTTTCATTCTATATTGCCATGCTTTAATTAAAAAATAACATTAGCCAAATAAGGTTCCAATAATAGTCAGCTGCTGAAAATAAACTACAGCAAAAAAAAAAAAAATGAAGTAGTTAGCTCATTTATCACTGGAGTTAAAATTTCACATTACATTAATGTTATTGCTCTTACACCAAAGATAGAACAAAAATAAAAGTCTGCAAATTCTAGAGCAACTGCTTAGATTGCCTCTCACAAAGGGAACTCAATTTGGCAACCAATCAAATCAGTCACAGACATTTTAGAACTGTTTGTTTAAAAGATTCAACTGGTTTCAAAAAGCCCTTAGAGCCACTGTATGTCCTCAGAAACGCTCTTGGAAACCAAAATGAAGCTTTTATATCTTCAACTTTTATTTGTCTTCCCAAGCAATGAGCAATAAAGCCCTGAATAGTCACCACATAATTTTTTTTTAAACTATTATTCATATGGGTCTTTCCTATGTGGTTATTTCCTGATGTGACGATTACTAAATGCAAAGTAATAGCTCTCTCACTCTTTGAAATGTGCAGATCCAAGTGCTATTCCAATGAGGTCCTGCAGATTGTTCTGGGCTCACTCATACAGGCACTAGAATAAATTGTCAGAGATTACTGAGTAATTCTTGTGACTGACTCTTCAATGACATGGCTTCTTTAGCCTATAACACAGTGAGAGAACCATAATCGAATACAACTTGTGTTGACATGGTTAGGCCCAGTCCCCACATGATAGCTATGGGTTGAATGTCTTGTCTGACAAGAAACTGCATTACAACTAGACAAGGAAGAGAATGTTGCAGGCATGTGTTTTCCGTGTAGTATACAATACAGTAACTCTTCGCTTAACGTTGTAGTTATGTTCCTGAAAAATGCGACTTTAAGCGAAACGACGTTAAGCGAATCCAATTTCCCTATAAGAATTAATATAAATAGGGGGGGTTAGGTTTCAGGGAAATCTTTTTCACCAGACCAAAAACTATATATTATATAGATATATACACAGTATACGTTTTAATCAAACAATTTAATACTGTTCACAGCTATGATGATTGTGAAGCTAGGTTGAGGTGGTGAAGTTAGAGGGTGGAGGAGGGAGGGATATTTCCCAGGGAATGCCTTGCTGCTAAATGATGAACTAGCATTCGGCTGAGCCCTCAAGGGTTAACACATTGTTGTTAAGGTAGCCTCTCATACAAGGCAGCACGAACACGAGGGAGAGGAGACAGCATAGCAGACAGAGACAGACACACACCTTGTGTGTGGGGGAGAGAGAGAGATGCACACTGCCCCTTTAAGTAAGCTGACCCACTCTTAAGTGCATTGTCTTTTTAAGTGGATCAGGAAGTTGAGACAGCAGCTGCTGCCCCAAGCTCTCTGTCTGTCTCCAGCTGTTTCCCCTCTCTGCTCTATATGGAGAAGGGATAGGAAGGGTGCAGGGGGAGGGGGACACCCTTACATTAGGCCCAGTCCCCACATGATAGCTATACCTCCCTTCCTCCCCTGTACAGCAAGCAGGAGTCTCTGGATGCAGCTCCAAGGCAGAGGGGAGGAGCAGCACATGGTAGTGGGGGGAGGGACAGCTGAACTGTCTTGATAGCCTGCTGGGAGGCTACAGCACAGGGAACTTAGGGGAGCGGAGAGCTGATAGGAGGGCTGCCGGTCCACCCTGGTTCCAAGCCCCCACCAGCTAGCTGCAACGGGCTGCTCTTCCTGCAAGCAGTGGACAAAGCAGGCGGCTGCCAAACGACGTTAGAAGGGAGCATTGCACAACTTTAAACGAGCATGTTCCCTAATTGATCAGCAACGTAACAACAAAACAACGTTAACCAGGATGACTTTAAGTGAGAAGTTACTGTATCTCAGAGACCAATGTGCATTTTTGCAGCCATGCATCTCCCATAATTGTGCTGTGTGGTGGGTAGGGTGACCAGACCGCAAATGTGAAAAATCGGGACGGGGTGGGGGGTAATAGGAGCCTATATAAGAAAAAGACCATAAAATCGGGACATCTGGTCACCCTATGTGTGGGGGCTATTTCTCTCCTGTCCACAGTTTCAGGAGGCAGTTCAAAGCTGTAGCACAGCGTGTGCTAGCCATGCCCCATTCTCCAGCCTGCTGCAGATCTTTTGCCTCTGTGGCATCAGTCAGTGGCACTTGTCTTTGCTCCTGATTTTTCCTACACCTTTTTTTCCTTTTGAGGACAATAGGGGCAGTCTTTTTTGTTCTCTCCTCTACTCCTTGACCAGGTATTTAGCAGCACATGGCTGAAGCCACCTTGAGTCCCTGCTGCAGCACTTCTCTGCCAAGCTCCTCTGGCCCCTTTCAGGAATGACAGAGCAGCTGTAATCCACACATCTTCTGGGTTTGGTGTTCTGTCGCATCTAGTGGCACCGAGACCACTGAGAGAGCAATTAATGAGTCTGCTCTACAGCCTTAGCTAACAGGTAGCTCCTGCGGTAAAGGCTCATGTACTAAGCTCCAGAGGTCCCTGGTTCGATCCTGCCCGCTGATGACTAGGGGGGGTCTGTCGGTGTTACACAGGCAGACAAGCATGAGGCTAAACTTAAAATATGCTTCATCTGTGAGGCAGCTTTAACAGCCTCTACAGAGGACAAATCATGCCTGGCCTGTTTTCAGCAGCTGACCCTAGTACTGCTCGGGCGTGGACCTGTGTGTCAGACAGGTATGTTCGTACCCTTATCCCTCCCAAGAAGCTGCACTCCACCACAGAAAAGCCTGACCAGAAAACACAGAGCTTCTTCCTGTTCTGCTCTAAGGATTCAGCCAGCCCTGGGAGTAGATCTTGTGGCAACTCAGGAGCATAAGAATAAAATCCTAGCAGGGCTTCTGGTACCACCACAAGCCCTGAGATGGGTCCTAAGTGCCAGGGCCAGCTCCAGGCACCAGCTTACCAAGCAGGTGCTTGGGGCAGCCACTTCAGAGAGGGGTGGCACGTCCAGCTGTTCGGCGGCAATTCGGCAGACGGTCCCTCACTCCTGCTCGGAGTGAAGGACCTCACGTCGAATTGCCGCTGCAATCACGGCTTTTGTTTTGTTTTGTTTTGTTTGGCTGCTTGGGGCAGCCAAAACCCTGGAGCCGGCCCTGCTAAGTGCTCTGAAGAGAGAAGCAGGGCTCACAGTCAGTCCCCTTCCTCCCAGTTTGAGTCAGGAATTTCTGACAGTCTCCATCCCCCAACCTGGGAGAGTGGGAGTCTACAAGGGAGAACTCTGAGGGAGAAATTTCTTGAGGTCTCTAGGCCCTGTATGAAATAATAATCATTAATAAAAACAAAACGGGTATTTGCCCTCTGACTCAGATACTTCCTCCTCTACCAAGGAAGGAGAGCTATCAGACGCTGATTCTGAGTAGGATACAGACAAAATACAAGAAGTTTCCCACCACCATCCTCTAGCAGTTTGAAACCATAGGAAAAAAGTTGTATCCCCAATCCAGTTCCAAGCCTCAGAGCAAATACCTCCCTTCCAAACCTCTCCTGAGGCGCAATTCCCCTGCACCCATCTTTGAGGAAGTAATCCGGGAGAAGTGGAAATTTCCTAAAAAGGGTAAACCTATTAATAGGCACGTTCTCAGATTCTACAAGCTGCAAGAGCCAAAGTATGCTCTCACAGATATGCCTAAGGTTGATGCAGCTGTGGCATTTCTAGCAAAGGATATGGTTATTCCTTCCGAAAGGGACATTTCCCCATAATGATCCAATGGATAGGAAGGTTGAAGCAATCTTTACAAGGGACTTTGGTGCTTCCTTAGCCACCCTCAGAGCATCTCTGGCAGCCAAGTGCTTTGTTCAAGCCACATGACTGGAGGACCTTACAGCCCTTAGGGGCAGAGACTTAACCCAGTTTTAAGTCTATACGTAACAAAACCTCCTTATCGTGAGCATTTGTGGCTGATGCTTCAATGGATGCTATGAGTTTTTTGCCGGGCCATGGAATGTAGCTCACTAGCCAGGAGACACATATGGCTTTGTCCATGGAACGTAGATACTCACTCCAAACAAGTCCTGTGCTCCTCTAAATTTACAAGATCTCTCCTCTTTGGAAAAAAATTGGACAAGATAGTGCCTGAAAACACTGCCAATCCTAAACAGTCTCTCCCCTCTCCACTTAATGCTTTAAAAAGGGACTACAAGGCCACTGTCAGACAGACACACTCGCAGAGGTTCCAAAGGAAAGATGAAAAGATATGTCAAGGGAAAACTTTGGAATTGAGGAGTGAAAACCTAGAGATACGCCTGCATCATCCAAGGGCTCATTATGACAATGGGCGAATGTGCCTCTGCCGAGTCTGCCCAGACCTGAGCTTGGGAGCCATGATTTCCCACTTTCTAGATGACTGGTTTGCTTCTACCACAGACAGTAAGGGATAATGTATCAGAGATACTCCCTGGAGGTAAGGGCTCCACCCCATCCCTTCTTCATCCAGTCTCCCATCACCAGCAACACTGCCATGTGCAAGCTTGTCCATAACAAGTTCTCCCATCTCTTGGACAGAGGAGTGATAGGAGTTCCCCCCAAATAGTTCTTAGGGTTTTACTCCATCTTCTTAATTGTTTTAGAAGTGCACCAAAGGAGTCAGGGTCATCCTCGACCTCAAAAGACTCACTAAATGGATGAAGAAAACAAAGTTACAGCTGGAGAACCTAGCTTTGATAGTGACATCCCTGTTTTAAGGGGACTTCCTAACCTCAGTGGATGTTGCAGATGTGTACCTCCACAATCCAGTGCACCCCTGCTACTGCAGGTTTCTGAGATTTGCTTACAACATAGATTACTACCAGTACTGAACACTGCCGTTCAATCTCTCGTTAGCCCACTGGGTATTTACAAACATGCTGGTGGTGACCATAGCCAGACTCAGATCCCAGGTATTCACCTGTATCCCTTTCTGGGTGACTTCTTAATCAAAATCCTATGCCAGACAACAGCACACAGTGCCACGATCCAGACTCTGAATCTTCTACAAGTGCACCGATTCATGATAACACTAAGAAAAGTTCCTTGATTCCCTTGACAAGGTTATTTACCTGGATGTAGAGATAGACACATCCGTAGCACAGATCTACCCATCACTTGACATGTTCCAGAAGATTCAGGATCTGATATTCATGCTGGTTAAGTGCAGGAGCCCAACCATAGCTTAGTGCCTTCAACTACTGGGCCTTCTGGTCTCGGGCACAGAGGTCACCCCATGGGTGAGATCACACCTCCACTGCCTCCAAGCTTTGCTTCTGAAAGTATAGGACCATTCTGGAGCACATTCAAGATCAGGTACTGATCCCGAACCAGGTCAGCAACTCCCTGAGACAGTGGACAGTCCTGGGCAGCATCCACAGGGATCTCTCCATAAGCCTTCTAGACCCTCAGGTTCTCACCATCAATACCAGTCTTGAAGGATGGAGAGCACCTCTGGGACCCAGAAGGTGCAGGGTATCTGGACCCCTGGGGAAAGGAACCACAAGTATTCAGAGCAGTCAAACTAACTCTTCTGAGATTCTAGAGCCATGTGCAAGTGCCACATCGTGGTCCAGTCAGTCAACATGGCAGTGGTTGCTCATACAAACCTGAATACTGCCTGCAGTTCTGGTCTCCCCATCTTAAAAAAGATATTAGAATTGGAAAAGGTACAACGAAGGACAACAAAAATGATAAGGGTATAGAATAGCTTCCATTTGAGGAGAGGTTAAACAGACTGGGGCTGTTTATTTTAGAAAAGAGACAACCATGGATATGATAAAGGTCTGTAAAGTCATGAATGATGTGGATAAAATAAACAAGAAAGTATTATTTATCCCTTCACATAAACAAAAGAACTAGGGGTCACCCAATGAAATTAATAGACGGCAGATTTAAAGCAAACATAAGGAAGTACTTCTTCACACAACGCACAGCCAACCTACGGAACTTGCTGCCGGGGATGTTGTGAAGGCCAAAAGTATATCTGGGTTCAAAAAAAATTTTTTTAGGGAGGATAAGTCCATTGATGGCTATTAGCCAAGATGGTCAGGGATGCAACCCCGTGCTCTGAGTGTCCCTAAACCCCTGACTGCTAAGCCTTGACTGGATGATCGGGGATGGATCACACTATAATTTCCCTGTTCTGTTCATTCCCTCTGAAGCATCTGGCACTGGCCACTGTTGGAAGACAGGATCCTGGGCTAGATGGACCATTGATCTGACTCAGTATGGCCAGTCTTATGTCCTTAACCAAGGAAGGACAAGGAAAGTAGGTCTATGTGCAGAAGCAATGGAGAAAACTGAGTGGGCAAAAATTACTCTTCCTTTCTTAAAGGTGATCCACTTCAAAGGAGAGCTGAACCCAAAGGCAGATGGGCTCAGTCATTGCAATATAACAACTCAGAATGGTGCCTAAACCACTGACACTGTCTTCCTTCAGCAGAGCTGTTTGCCAATTGCAAGAATGCAAAACAATCAAAATACTTCATCAGACCTTGCAGACCCAAAATCTGTGGGGACAGATGCCCTGTCACACAGATAGCCTCAAGGCTTGCTATATTCCTTCCTGCACTTACCTGTCATAGAGAAAGTAATCAAAAAGTTCAGGCGAGAAGAAGCAAGGGTGATTGTGCTAACTCTGCACTGGCCAAGGAGACCCTGGTTCTTTTACATCATAGAACTCAAAGCTGAAACCACCACTGCAGCTACTGTGAGGCCAGACATCCTTTAATAAAGACCATTCGCCTATCTGGACCTGGATCATTCATCCATCTGGACCCAGACCATTTTCATCTGGCAGCCTGACTGTTGGAAGGGAAGTGTTAGCTGTGCTTGCCCTATCTTCCAACATGATAGGGACTCTGCAGTCTTCTAGGAGAGCTTCCATACTAAAAGCCTATTATTTCATCTGGGCCAAATTCAGTGCTTGATGTCAAGAGTAGAGACTAAATCCAGTTACTCTAGACTTCCTTCAAGGAGGAGTGATTAAAAGACATCAGCCAAGCACCATAGCACACAAGGTGTCAGCCTTCAGTAGCATACTGTTTTGCAGGATCTTAGGACTCCCTGGTCAAGAACTCTGAATTATCCAGGTTTCTCAGAGCAGACAGACTGGCCAGACCAGAAGTCAGACCAAGCTTCCATAAGTGGGACCTACCACTGGTGCTGAAAGCCCTAACCACCCATCCCTTTGAACTTCTAACATCTGTATTATCATTTTACCTCTCCATCAAAATCTGGTATGGTCGCCATCACGTCTACCAGATGAGTTTCAGAACTGGATGCCTTATCTGTGCAGGAACCTTACTGCACATTCTATGATGATAAGGTGTTGCTAAGACCTCCAGTAATGTTCTTGCCTAAAGTAAATTATCCTGTTTATGCCTCACAGGAGATTTTCCTCTCTTCATTCTGTCCAAAGCCACAGCAACCAACTCAGAAGCTATGGCACACCTTGAATGTCAGATGAGCACGAAAGATTTATATCAAGCACACAGAATCCACAAGGAGTTTGTTTCCTTTCACTCAAGGTGTCAGGGCCTTAAAGTAACCAAGCTAGCCCTGGCCAGATGGATCAGACTGTGTCCTTGAGTTCTACTAGGCATCCAGTGTGGCTGTTCCAGAAGGAAATCCTATGGCAATCTCAGGGGCTGAAAGAGCATAAGCTTCTATTGCAGAGCAGCAACCTGGACATCAATTAACACCTTTATCAGATGCTATTAAGTGGATTTTCTGTCTTCCTGAGGCCTGCTTTGGCAGGAGGGTACTGCAGGAGGTGGTCCAGTAATAACCTTGCCATCTGAGCAATCCTGAAGGGTTTATTTTCTGTTTGTTCTCTTATCCCTCCCCATTCCTGTCCACTGCTTGCTACTTCCCACATGTAGCAGAATTGTGGGAGATGTTAGCAGAATGGAAAATTTCTTACCCAATAATTTCCTTTCTGCTAGCAGCATCTACCCACCCTGGACAGCTCTCCAACTATTTGGATAGTTACCATATAAACGAGGACTTACTGTACATAGTTACTTGGTTAGCATTGGAATTATTATTACTAATTATTTTCTACAAATTTTTGGAATAGTCCATATGTTGCAGAACTGTGGGTGACTCTGCTTGCAGAAAGGAAATGATCAGGTAAGAAAATGTCCAATCCACAATACTGAATGATTTTGCCTAGACTTGACCTTCCATGATTCAAATGATATGACCTCCAACTGGAGTGCTATGCACTTTTTCGCATCCTCTAGTGGTCTTCACCTAATATTTCCTCCATAACATTGTCATTTTTTATTCTTTCCAAGTTCTAGGACTCCAATGCTACCATTTGTGTACATATTGTTAAACCTCATTCAATGTTAAGATTAAAAATGATTAACTGACAAGGGAATATATGATATATTCTGTATGGGAAGAATACTTTAGTGGATCTAGTACAGGGGTCACAACCTTTCAGAAGTGGTATGCCGAGTCTTCATTTATTCACTCTAATTTAAGGTTTCGAGTGCCCGTAATACATTTTAACGTTTTTAGAAGGTCTCTTTCTATAAGTCTATAATATATAACTAAACTATTGTTGTATGTAAAGTAAATAAGGTTTTTAAAATGTTTAAGAAGCTTCATTTAAACTTAAATTAAAATGCAGATCTTATCAGTTTAGTGTGATCCTTGCTCTTGCTTTTCCTTGCTTAGTTTTCCAATGTCTGGCACGTATTTGGATACTTTAAGCTGCACACAGGCTTCTGAGCAATCAGTTGTTAACCGGCTCCGAGCGGGACAGAGGACAGATTTCATGTGTGAAAAAACCTGTTCACACAGGTATGTGGCTCCAAATGCTGAAAGCATTTCAAACGCAATTTTCTTCAAACAGTTAAATTTCACTGGCAGGGACGTCTAGCAGGTCAGAATAGAGGCCCCGTTATCGTCGCGGTAGCTTTAAGTGCACTCTGCAGATCGCCAAACTTTGATGCCCACAATTCTGAGCTTTTTAACTGAATGAGCTGCATTTTGAAATCAACACCCATCCACTGAAATACAGACAAATCCAAGTTGCTTTCGTTGAAGTTTTCAGGTTTAATTAGAAAAAAAAGCATTGGGCCAAATTGCTGGAAATCTTGAAATCTGTCAGAAAATTCTGATTCCGGTTCTTGCATGTACATTCTAATCTCAACGTCAAACGTAGTGCGCTGTTCCACGTGGTGTGATAGTGATGTAAGCAGCAAATCAGGATGTAAAAATATCCCAGCACAGTGGCACTGGAACAATTTTTAAGGTGGGGGTGCTGTGCTGCGCCCCCCTCTTGCACCCCTCACTGCCCCAGGCTGGGGCCGGCGGCAGCAGAGCCCCCGGCCGGTGGCCAGAACCCCAGGTCAGCAGCAGAGCCCCCTGGACTGGTGGCCGGGGCCAGCAGCAGGCTGAGTGGGGCCGGCCACTGGAACCCCAGCTGGCAAGGGGCCAGTGGCTGGAACCCCGGGCCAGCAGTGGAGTCCCCGGGACAGTGGCCGGGACTCGGGGCCGGCGGACGGAACCCAAGCTGGCAGCTGATACCCCAGGACAGCAGCAGAGCCCCCGGGACTGGTGGCCAGGACCAGGGCAGCGTGAGTGCCACTGAAAATCAGCTTGCATGCCACAGGTTACCTACCCCAATCTAGTACTATACACATAGCAAGTATGGAGGGGAGGAGTTACCAGTTCTTCTGCTTTATCTCCAGAAGCTTTGGAAACATGCCCCTCAGCTATTGCATTTGGACACGTGTAACCAATAAAAAAGTAAATAAGTAAAAGGAAAGAATGTATAGCAATCACTGTCTTCAACTTCCCTCCACGAGAGTAGGGAAATGAAGTGGTGGATAAAGTTTTAAAAGACTTTGGACCCAATCAACAGGCACTAAGTCAACGAAGCTACAGCGACGACATACAGTAAGTCGGGGTACCGCCCTTCAGTCTTAAATGCCTTAAAAAACAATTCAGTTTTTAAAGTGGCTGCATCATTTCTTCTCTGAGGGTCTAAATGGCAGGGCTCATGATGTAGTGTTATCTTCCTTGGGATAGTCTCCCTAACTATTAAGATGCAGGTTAATAAAGCTACATTTGCTACTTGTTTTTTAGTGATTTTCTGTTCCCTTACTAGTTCCTGAGCGGGTTTGATATTTCCCTGAATATATCAGGGAAATCAGAGGTGACCTGACAATGTAAATCTCAGTGAGTTGATATGACGGCATGTAGGAGCTACCTGTGAGGGGGGCAAAAGTGTGGGAGGGGACATAGAAATGTGGTGAACAAAGGGTGGAAGAAAGAGGATCTACCAGGAAGATTTAAAATGGGGCAAGTCCCCTCCCTCCACAAAGCTGCTGGTAGTGGTTTTTCCAGTCCAAGCCTTGCCTTTCCTCTCCTCCCACTCAGCCCAAGTTACACCATGGTCCTGTGTACTAGCAAAGAATGCTGTCATACCATCGGCAGCATCACCTCTGCCTCTGGCCCCTGGCGAGCAGTGGGTCAGTTTCCTCCCTGGGGCCAGTAACTCCCAGCCAGTGGGGCAGAGCTGATACTAAACTATTGCACAGCAGGGGCTGCAGTGGCCCTTTGGCCCCATGTGCTCTAATCCCTCTCGCGTGCCTCCATTTCCCCATCATCCCTCTGTCCCCCTCCCTCGCCCCTAGGGCTTCCCATCGCATGCCTTCGAAAGTGAGGGGCTCCCATGGCCCTTCCCCATGCGAGGGAGTTCCTGCCAATCACTGAGGGAAGGCCCCGCCCCCAGCCGGCGCGGATTGGCTCTATGCTATCGGGAGAGGCGGGGCTGTAGGGCCGGCGCCGTTGCAGCTGCAGCCGCCGGGTTGCGCTTTTCAAACGCCAACTGTGCGGGCTGCGGTTGGGGCGCCGGGCCGTGCCGAGCGCGAGGGCGGCGCCGTCTGTTTGTGGGGGCGCGTGAGGAGCGGGGCGCTTCGCGGTAAGTGCCCGGGAGACTCTGGCCACTGCGCGGATGGGACACTCCGAGACGGGGGGCGCCTCCATGCTGCCCCCGGCCGGGGTCTCTCCCCGAGAGCCACCGACGCGGGTGGCACCTTCCTCCTTCTGCGGCTGGGGGAGCCCCCGCGGCGTAGGGTAGGGGCGGGAGCAGCCGGAGCGTCGCTAAACCTGGGGCGAGTGGCGAGTGGCGCCCAGCCCTGTCACCCTGCCGGGGGATGGCACCCGCCCAAGGAACCGGCGGCACAACGCTCGCCGCAGGCTCGGTGACTGCCAGGGGGCTCCCTAGCCGAGGGCAGCCGGGCAGGCCGTTCTCCCACGCACGCTGCTCCCTCAGTGCCCACCTGCGTGCGACTCGCCCCTCGCCCTCCCAGCAGCGCGCCCCGGGCCCGCGGGGCTCAGCCGTAGCGCTCGGAGAGGCGGCCCGGAGGAAGAACCTCTCGGGCCGAGCGCCGGCCTCTGAAA
This sequence comes from Trachemys scripta elegans, assembly GCF_013100865.1. Taxonomy (NCBI): domain Eukaryota; kingdom Metazoa; phylum Chordata; order Testudines; family Emydidae; genus Trachemys; species Trachemys scripta. Next base: position 53,355,319 of record NC_048308.1, on the reverse strand, counting down.
CGCCCTAGGGGCCGCTCCTGGTAGGCCGTTGTCAAGACTAGTGAGTGCTGCGCCGCTGGCGAGTTGAGACCGAGGTGGGAAGAGGGGCGGGTTGGGGTTAAGCGCGGTTATGTTCAGTATTGAAGAGACGTTGCGAACAGTGGAGCAGTCCGTGCCTTTCTCCTGAGTTCCGTCCTTTCCACCCAGGAATTACTTCTGTGTTTTTAGCTTTGTTACTGGCACGTGAAGTGGGCAACGCGGGCCTAAAATAAAGGGTAAAACAAAACTTAGCAGAGGATGGGGCTTGGTGTGAGGCAGGGTTAATGACTTTACCATCTGGGAAGCTTTTTGTAACCATAATTCCCTACAGTACTCCCCAGCAGCAAGAGAAGCCCTTGCCTGTGAGAGTTCTGGACATCATTTTAAGGCTATGGACGTTGTGGGTCATACTTCTTACTCCCTTGAGAATGCACTCAGACACTCTTCTAATTCTAGACATACCATTTCATATGCTGTCCTGATGTAGTTCACAAATGCTGAAACTGCAGCTTCCCAGCTCCGAATAGAGCTTTCTTTTTTTTTTTTAACATCTTTCATTAGTTTTAGTTGGATAAATGACATTTTGTTGTATTTTCTCAGGTTTTTTACCTACTCCCTCAACTCATGCTTGAAATATGTCTAACACTAGCAAAAAAATGAAATGCTTGAACCTTTATGTTTAAAAATGTTTTGTTACTCTTAATTTTTCTTTTTGAAGACATTAAATTTATATGAATTTTAAATTTTCTTAACTGCCTTTGTTTCCATTGGCGTTGAAAAAACTGTGCCTGATCCTGTGAACACACTGCATATTTGTCCTGCCTTGAGTGCAGGGGACTGGACTAGGTGACCTATTGAGGTCCTACACTTCTATGACTTTTGTGATTTCACAGTCCTACACGTGCAGATTTGGGTCATCATGTGGCATCTGTTTTCTTGTACCAATATCATGTGATGATATTTGGCATTATTCTGTGGCTTACTTTTTAAATTTAGTTTGTTTCCCCACTGGCTCTTCAGTAGCAGAGCATAAGACATTATTCTTACATGAACAGTGGTGTGCTTTTTCCCCCTTCATATTCTCAAGTAACTACTATTTTTGTAAAAGCTGCATTTGTTATCTGGTCATAATGTAAAAGGAATGCCAAAGTTGGCACAATTTAACTTTTAAAAAGTGTTTAATCCTAAATATATTTACAAAACTGTAGATATGTCTCTACAATTTCTAAAATTCTAGTGAAAAAACTCACACTGCAAGTTTGAAACCAAAACAATGCAGTACTAAGAACCTCAAAGTGAAACTACAGTTTGTTCCATTTGGGCTATTAAAGTTAAACCCAGTATAAGTAGTGACAAATTGGATTTTCAACATTATTTCACTTTCATAATCTAAGTTGCTATTACTAAAATGGATAAATAAAGACTCGTTTATAACATAACACTTTTGAAGTTGTCTTTTAATATGTTGTGTTTGGCCTAAATTGTGTTCCCCTTTATATTTTAATTAAAAAACTTGACAAAACTTTTAAACCATGACACAGACTTCTTTGAAGAATCCTCAAGCTAGATTTAATGAGTGTTATTTCTCATAGCCAATAAATACGAGTCAAAGTAGTTCCATTCTGAATGTATAAATTCAGAGAACTGGTGATTTCACACTATTGATGTGAATATGTTCGATATGAACGATAACTGGTTTGAAGGAGATGAAGATACGATATTTCTTTTGTTGTTTCCCTCCTCCACCCCCAAATTGGAAGATAAACTGCTGACACTGAAGTTGTTTAATCATCTATTCATAGAAATGTAAGGCTGGAAGGGACCTAAAGAGGTTTTCTAGTCCAGCCCTCCTCACTGAAGCAGGACCAAATGTGCTAGATCATCCCTGATAAGTGTTTGTGTCATATGTTCTTAAAAACTCCCAATGATGGGGATTCCACAACCTCATTTAGTAACCTATTCCAGTACTAAGCTATCCTGATAGTTAGAAAAATTTTCCTCATATGTAACCTAAATCTTCCTCACTGTAGATTAAGCCCATTGCTTTTTGTATTACCTTTAGTGGACATTGAGAACAGCTGAAAACTGTCCTTTTTATAACAGCCCTTAACACGCTTTAAGACTGGCAGGTACCCGCTCAGTCTCTTATCAAGACTAAAACATTCCCAGTTTTTTTTTTAACCTTTCCTCGTTGTTCTCCTCTGGACTCTCGCCAGTCTGTTCACATGTTTCTTAAAGTGTGTTGCCTATAACAAGACACGGTATTCAAGCTGAGGCCTCTACAGTACCGAACAGAGCAGGACTATTACCTCCCATGTCTTACACATGACATTCCAGTTAATATGCCCCAGGATGTTAGGTTTTTTATTATTATTTTGCAGCTGCATCATTATTGGCTCACATTCAATTTGTGAGCCATTATTACCCCCAATTGCTTTTAGCAATACTACCACCTAGTCAGTTAATCCCCATTTTGTAGTGATGCATTGATTTTTTTTTTTCCTTTCTAAGTGTAGCACTTTGCACATATCTGCATTGAATTTCATCCTGTAGATTGCAGAATAATTCTCCAGTTTGTCAAGGTCATTTTGATTTCTAATCCTTTTAATCAAAGTGCTTGCAACTCCTCCCAGCCACAGGTTTTTTTGAAGCATACTCTCCACTCCATTATCTGAGTCATAATGAAAATATCGAATGGTACTGGACTCGAGGCAGACCCCTTCGAGACTCCACTAGATACTGTTGAACTTTCAAAAATAGTCTTAGACATTTCTATTGATTTACATTTTTAACTGTTCAAAAACATGTTTTAACTTTATTTGGTTTTTTTGTTTGTTTGCTATTGTCCTTAAGTAACCCTGTTCAGATCTTGCATCACGCTTACCATACTGTATGAAAGATCGCTACTTGCTGTTCTATGGCTTTGGCATAACTGTGTATCCTTCAACAAGCAGTGAGTAATTGAGAGACTTATTCTTTTAGTGCAGCCTGAATATCTCAAATGCCCTCATTTCAATAACCTTGATGTCTATATAAAGACATCTAAATTTAAAGTGAGGCCCGAGTACTGCAGTTGGATCCATGTGCCGGATCCTTTTTGCCTTCCTTGGTAGTCTCCTCAGGTGCACGGGTCAGCCTGTGCAGACTTGATTGCAGTATCAGGATTTACTTAAATTTTTGTTTCGGATGTTAAAAACCAAACATTAAGATATTCAGAGTAGCATAGAAACTGGTTTGCAATGACTCCTCAAATTATGTCAAAGACTCTTATTGCATGCATTTATACTGCTTCACATGGTTTAGAACATATTTTCCCCTGAAATAGGCTGGATGTTTCAGTCTTTAAAATTTAGGAAGGGCAGTTTGAAGGATGGGCTATAAAAAAGGGAATGGGGTTGAGCGCTGGCTGCCTCAGTCTCTTCCAACTGCAGAGGCAAAGAGACCAGAAAGCTTACCAGGTTCATGGACTCAGGTTTGTCAGAATGGAGTGTTTCCGGTGATACATCTGCCGTAGTTTAGCTAGGTTTTACTTAGCTAGGTCTCTGTGTTTCTTGTTGTGTTTTTATTTTTTTTGTCTAAGGCTATTAGTGCCCTGGCATGAGTACTTGATTCTGATACATTGGAACTGGAGACAGAGAAACCAGAGTTTGAGATGTGCATTTTGTCTTGCTGTTTCTTTCTGCTTTGGATGCACATATGCATCATCTTGCCTGCTTGTATTGGTGTGGAGGAAGGTCATCTAGTTTCTTGTTGTTTCATATGCAACACTTTTGACTCTGGGACCAGAAAGGAGCATCAGAATCTCTTCCAACCTATGCTGTCGTAGGAACCATCACTGGTTAAACCTTCCAGGTCTGAAATGCAGGTCTCTGTAAGTGCTGGAAGACCAGACTCAGCTCTGACCCCCAGGTTAAAAAGTCTGGCAAGGTTCCAGGACAGTTAGATTTGCCCCAAGCCAAGGAGTCTAAGGTGCTGGTCACTGTGAATTGGTGGAGGTTGGCTGTGGCAGAGCATAAAAGCTTGGCCTCACATGTCAGATGAAAGAGCCAGTCCTTGAGAGCATAGCCTTAATGTTGCAGCACTTCTGGATGTGCATATTGAAGTGCAAAAGCAATCCTATGCAGAAATCAGAGCTACAGCAAAGGGTGACATTGAGGGCCAGGGCCATATTATGGAACCATACCCTGCCCCAGATTCAAGGCCATCAGTTCAATGCCTGAAATCTCATTTTAAGTTGCTTGCTGCTGCTTTGGAGCCATTGATTCTTACTGGAAACATAGTTACTGTGATGGCTCAGGTTCATTGCATCAAGCCACTGGAACATCCTCATTTTAATCTGCCCCTCATGCAGCACTGGATATGGGGTGTTTGTGTTTGTGTTTTTAAGGAAAGCTGCGGGTCGCAGCTGGTTTTTTCTTTTCCTTTTGCAGGAAAGAACATTTTTCCATTTATGTGGATAAACCCATTTTCCTAGCAACATAAATCTCACCAGAGAAGTTTGAACTTCCTCCTGAACACCTATTGGTTTTCCAGGAAATGTCTCACCCTTTGAGCTGTTTGCTTAATCAAGCCATTGTTCTCACCATTGGAAGCCCTCTCAGTCTATGCTTTGATCTGGAACTGAGCCACAATCAGCCTGATAGCTTTCCTGGCCTTTCCACTTCAAGGAAATGGATCAGAGATACTCCAGAGTAGCATGAAGACTCTTGGTTCCAACCTTCCAAACCATGGTATCACCCTTCTTAATCCGAGGAATTTTAATAAGTAATTCCCTACTGAGTATTGACGTGACTGAGAGGTACCACGATGGTGAGGTTTCTAAGGCACATAGTATGGAAGTGCAGGACAAGGACCAAAAAGATGACTTTGAATGTAGCTATGGCCTACATAAACACAGGCTATGAAAAGTGCAGTACTGCGTTATAATCTGCTGTTTTATAGGCAGCTAATGGAGATAATGTTGGAGAGTGTATCTTAATAAACTTGTGTAGCAGCATATTACCCAGGTAACAGAGCTGAGATGCTACATGCACGTCAGTAGGTTCTAAATAACCTCACCTAATTATAAGAACATAGAACTCATAAGCCTGGGAAAGGTGTGCTGATTTATTCACTGGTTTAATGTTGTGTGGTAATCCTTTAATATACAACTCTCAACAATGAGAACTTATTTTTATGAAATTCTTATACAAAATATTCCTCTGGTCTCCTATGTTCTTTGCAATTTTGATAGACATGGTAAGAACAGGGAGGCCCTTTTAGATGTTGTATTAACAAATGTGTCACAAACAGTTTTTATATGGCCATAGCTCAGCCTGTTATCCATTGACTTCAGTTCATAAGTGGTCTCTATTCTTATTGGTTAAAACATTCTTTTTAAGAGATGTGAAAAACCAAAGGTGTTAAAACAGCTATTTTTGATGACATAGCCTTATGAGATGACTTTTCCTGCTGTGTAGCAGTGGGATTTTTGTAATATTGGTCATGTTTAAATACATATATTGCTTTGACAGGTGAAAATAGATAACCAGCAGAGGAGAGAAGACCTTGTGTTAATTATGTCCAGGAGAAAGTTGGAGAGCAAAAGCCTTTTAGGCTTGTCCACATCTCTTCAGACACAAATCAAGATGGATAATTTTTACGATTTTTACATGCTTGAACCTAAAGAACTAGGAAGGTAAGAACATTCTATTATGTGATGGTTTTGGGGGGGAAAGAGATGTAACTTCACATGGAAAAGAAATCCCAGCTGCAGTGTGGTATTTGTTGAAAGAGTAATATAACCCCAGCTTGTGTTATCTTTTCTAGTAGACTCCAGAAGGTGGAGCATGTGGAGGAAATGAAATGCATTTCTTCCTCTGTTCTATATCCCCAGACAAATGGAAAGGTCTATGTGGTATCTAGGGAAGATGACATATAGATGGCTTGCCAGCCCATTCCACACGCGTGTGTGTAGATTTGTGTACACAGGATCTCCTCTACATGTGTATCAGGGAGCATGATTTTTTTCTTACATACACATGCTTCAGAAAGATGCTGAAGAGGTTATAATCTAAATAAGACATGGAAAATTTTCAAAAAATGGATAGTGTGAGGAGTAATTATAAGGAAGGGTGGAAGGAACATTTCCTAAACCTTTGAAAGCTAAGTCCCACCTTCAGTCTACCATTTCGTGGTGTTAAAGGGCTACCCAAAATGGACAATCACTTGAAGTAGACTGTCCAGCTCTTCATTGTACGATACTACTTCTCCTTTCATACATTGTGTATTAGTGAAATACTGGAATCTCAGACAACCATAGCTCACCGGTTACTCTGATCATATTTTCAAAGTTTTTTTTTTTTGTAATCCCATTATCTAGAGACTTGCTGTTCTAAATGCAAGCTGAAAATCAGGAGAACAAAACAAGAGACCTGTTTGCCCCCTTTCTCCATCCTCCCCCTGCTAGTCTTTGCCCACACTTGGGGGAAGCGCTGGTGTATAGATTGCCTGAAGAAAGACAGCCTGGTCTGCTTTGGGGGTTGGGAGCAGCATGGTAGGAGGCACAAAGCCAAGTGTAGGAAGGACACGAAAGGAGGATGGGAAATATCTGGAAATAAAAATGGAGATGTAGAATGTATGGTTTTGTAGGTGAGGAAGTGCTTGAATTTGTTATGATAAGGGCCACATAGCCAATGAAGGGATTCTAAGGATGGGGTGATGTGCTTGGAGCAGAGAAAGAGTGTGATCCCAGTAGTCATGTTTTAGACAGATTGGAGTGGGGAGATCAGAGATGGAGAAGGCTGCACTATTCATTGCACGTGACAAAGGTGTTAACGGGGGGACAGTGAAGAAATGGCATATTCAGCAGGAAGTCTTTAGCAAAACGTTTCGATCTCACATGTCAAATGGGACAGAGTACATTGATGTAGATCAGGGACCTCAAACTCAAATCACCATGAGGGCCACATGAGGACTAGTACATTGGCCCGAGGGCCACATCACTGAAACCTTTTCATACAACCATACAAAAGTATAGTCAAAAATGAAGGGTAATATAGTATGCTATTAAAAGTCAATGTATTAACTTTTTAAAAACTGTAATGCAGAGAGGGGTTTTAATAAAATATAAACACCTGTAACTATTCCTTATGTGGTCAGTAACACTGATGATGATCTTCTATACTAACAGTCTATCAACATTGCTGTAATGACAGGAACTTTTTAAAGTAACTATTCATACAAACTACGTTAACACTTTTAACAAACGTTGTTCCCAACTACTCACAGCATGACTTGCTCCATCTCTAAGGCAGCAGCTTGGTAGAAGGTGGAATAGAGCATGCTGGGAGTTGTAGGCCTCTATTGAGCGAATTTACTCAGCAGTCAGCACCTGTGTTGAAGTGTCCGCGTCCCGTAGGAGGATTGGGGATTTCTTTCCCACCCAGGCATTGTTGAGGGTGAGAGGGGCGGGGAACAGGCTTGGCTTTTGTAAGTTGGAAGATGCAAGATCCCTGTTCTCTTCCCCTCTCCCCCAAAAAATCAAATATTTCTCTTTGATTCACCTTCCCTTTCCCTCCCTCCCAGTGTTAAAGGAAAAGGGCTTTTTCCAGTGACTGGCTGTTGCTGCTTTCCCGGCTCCCTTCTTCCCCAGCGTTTCACACTGCACATGGGATCTATGGAGACGGATTTCAGTGGTGGGTGTGTTTGGAGATTTGAAGAGTGGCGAAGGGGCTGGCTGAGGGTTGGTGTGAGTCGAGGTATAGCTGGAGGGGAGGATTGGGGATGCAGGAAGAGCAGGCTCAATGGCTTGGTCGGGTGCGAGGAACAGCAAGGCTGTCTGTCAAGCTTGAGCAGTTTGACTTGGGTAAACTTCAGAGAACTGTGGGAACGGCTCATTGAAATGCGCGCAGCAGACCTCTCCACCCCCAGAACGAGAGTGACTGTAAACACTGCCTTAAATAGCAGCTCCGAGAGCCTGCCTGCCTGCCCTCCTCCCCAGAACATGTGGTGGGGAGCTGGCAGCAGCAGGGCCAGAGGTGGGTTATGTTTTGCTGATCCAGCTAACAGCGTCTTCCCTTTCAACCCTTTCCCCAAGGTTTCCGCCTCCTCTCTGCCCCTATTCCACCCCCTTCCCCAAATCCCGGCCCTGCCTCTTCTCCGCCTCCTTCCCTGAGCGTGCTGCGTCCCTGCTCCTCCCCTTAAGCGCTGCCAAATGGCTGTTTGGCGGAGGGAAGTACTGGGAAGTAGGCGGAGGAGCGGGGACGTGGCGTGCTGCGGGGGGGGCAGAAGGAGGAGGGGTGCTTGGCTGCCAGTGGAGTCAGCATTTATGGCGGGCTGCAGGAAATAACTCTGCGTGCCGTGTATTTGAGACACCTGATGTAGATCTTATGAAACTTCATTAAATGTATTTCTGCGTGCCCTGTGTGCATGGTGGTGGTTTACCAGGGATTATCTTAACTATTCATTTTTGTATTTCATTGTTAAAATATAATGAATTTCCTGCCTTTCTACAGATTTTTTTATCAAAAAGTATCTTTCCTTGAACTTACTGATATATTTATTTATTCAAGATAGTTAAGACCAGAGCAGACTGTGAAGAACTTCAAAAAGATCTCACAAAACTAAGTGATTGGGCAACAAAATGGCAAATGAAATTTAATGTGGATAAATGACCCAGTATGGCCATTCTTATGTTTTTATTGTTTCAGTCTTAACTCATTTTACAGGTTTTTTTCTTAATTAGCACAAGTTTAAATTTGTGGTGCATTGCAAATAAAAAGCAATAACCTTTATTAGTAATAATTCATGTATCATCTCTTCATGAGATACTGTTAGTGACTTTTCAAAACTAGTGTTCACTAAGTGGAAGGAAGATGTTCAGGAAATTAGCAGGAAAGCTCTGACTGTTTACATGAAACTTAAATGGTTCCTCTTTTTTTTTTTTTTTTAAAATATTTAAGTTGTGGTTGGTAGGGCAAGACAAATATCCACCAAAATATATTTATCTTCAAATTTTATTATTTGTTATAGAATTCAACTGATTCCTGTTAAACAACAGATTATTGCAAAGCATTTTCACAGCTGGGAAAGCAGTTAGCCATTTCAAATTATCTGGCATGAGAGGGTGTGCATCTCAGGTTAAGAACATTCTTCTACCTCTTTCTTTTAACTAATTGTTGACTTTTACACGATATGCACCCCTATCTGTTTCTGCCCTTTGTATGTGGTTTTGGGTTTTTTTAAAGCAACATTTTGTTCTTAATTATTTCACTATCTGGTCTGTTGCAAAATAGTGAGGGAGTATTTAGTCAATATTTTTAACAATAAATACTAGAAATTTGTGGAATTTTACCCCATTTCTTAATTCATCAGATTTTATACTAATTGGAAGGTGTATTTAATATTACCTGCAAATGAAAACTGTTTTTGATAAGCAGCATGGGTATATTTTTGGTAGTGAGTTTGATTCAGACTTCAACAGGGGCCTCAACCCAGAATCCAGTTTTGCACATGACCTTTTCAAATATTATCTTTTGTGTGAATAGGAGATAGAATTTACATGTGGAAAGGCATTATCTGCACACTCAGTGATGTATATGAACTCTGAAAATATACAGTGTGCTGATCTTTGTATATAAAACTTTAGAAAGTTCTTCATATTTACACCATTTGAAATGTTTAATTTTATTTCATTATGTCTCAGTTCTTAAAAGTCCATGCTATTTTTTTGTCTAAGTCTGAAAATACTTCATAATTAAATTGTGGAACTAGGCACTGTAGGAAATGTCCTTGTGATCATAAACCTTGCTTTTTCAGGAGTTTATAACTTGGCTTAGGAAGTACATTTTTTTTTTTTTTCTAATTTTCTAAAAGGTCAGCTTGGTTTTTAGAAACAGTATGTGGCTTTCTTCTAAAAACTTGTCTTTACCAAAACATATTTTTGCTTCTATACTTAACAGTTGTCAAGGAAATGGAACAGAACGCTTTGTCTTTGTACTATATTCAAGAAGAAGAATGATGTCTAGCAGCTAAAAAGCAGGACTGAGTGACAAGATTACTGGATTGTATTTCTGGTTTTATCATTGACTTGCTGCACAAACCTGGGCAAGTCTCTTGCTTGTCCATGCCTGAGTTTAACCATCTAAAAGTTCATATTGTAACTCAGCTTTCCAGTTTGTTTTTAAAATAGACAAACAAAACACGTAAGAATTGATTTTTATAAAAATGCACAAAAGCTGAAGCTTTTGTTTGCAATCTTGAGAATTGTGTATGGAGGGAATTTATGGGCCTTGAAAATCTCATACACTTCTTGGGAGCTTCTTCCCAATAAGGCGCTCTTTTAGTGAAACCTTAATATAATTAAATGGAGGCTATCTGTAATTCCCACAAATTACTTAATCCTAAATTAGAAATAAATTGTCTTAAAATAAACATGACAAATAGAAACTTTTATAACTATTAAGCTGTGCCAGAGGAGTAGGAGTGAATCTTAAATGTGTGTGCAGCACTTTGAGATCTTGGCATCAAATGCCCTACATATGCAAAATGTGTTTATGTGCACATTTAATTTTTTTTAGCTAACTTGAACTGGACATTGTAAGCCCCTTAATAGATGGAAGTGATTTCTAATCTTACTATGATATTTGCTGAAATGATAGTGTTGATTTATTGAAAGAAACAGTACACTAGCCAGGATACTCAAACTATTGAGAGGTGGTCCAACCTGTGGAAGAGATTCTTTTGTGGACTACCTCCCTTTTTGTTCACGGTTGCATAACATCTCTGTCGTAACAGTTGCTTATGTAGAAAAATGACTAATTTTAGTTCATTACTGCAACCTGATTGCATATGAACCTTCATTTTTCATTTTTGGTTAAATATTGTATTACCTTGGATTCATGTCTGAGAATGTTTTAATCCATAAACATTGAAGAAATACAGTTATAGTTTCCTAGATGCCTGAAAGAACTTGCCATTTGGTTTTGTAGCTCACAGTGAAACCATGCTATATAAGTGCTGCCTAACTACTTTTTTTTTTTAACACGTAATTCTCTTTGGAGACTAATGTACTGGAAAAATATTAACTTATTTATCTTCAGGACCCAAAAAAGTGGTCTTTGGAGCTTGATAACTTGTCTCTTTCACCAGCAGAAGTTGGCTCAATAATACATTAGCTCACCTACCTTGTTGCTCTTGTATCCTGGGACCAACACAGCTACAACAACACTGCAAACAACTATTTATCTTAAGTATTTGTGAAGTACCCATATCTAAGCTTCAGTGTAATCGTCATAATTTTCACTAAAGAAATCTTAATCTTTTCCATTCTCTTTGCAGAGGAAGATGTGCTGTGGTTAGAAAATGTATAGCTAAATCCACAGGCCAAGAATATGCAGCTAAATTTCTAAAGAAGAGGAGAAGAGGACAGGACTGCAAAGCAGAAATTTTACATGAAATTGCTGTGCTTGAATTAACAAAGTCTAATCCTCGTGTAGTTAATCTCCATGAAGTCTATGAAATGAACAATGAAATCATCTTAGTGTTGGAATAGTAAGTATGCATTACATCAACTTCACTATTTATAATAGATTTGTTAACATTCATTGTTTGTATCAGTTGACCGAAAATAATCAGGAGAACAACATATGAGTGTACATACAGTGTACTGTACATACTCGTTCATAAGCTGAATGTTTTTGGTAAAAAAAGTGATGCATCAAAGAGTGGGGGACGGCTTATAAATGGGTCTACATCAAAATTTAATGATTTTAAACTCTATGGAATCATTGAATTGAATATCTAACACATTGTCGTTTTGTTTACCTGGAGTGTCTGCAGGCATGGAGCCCCTCAGCTCCCTGTGGCCACAGTTCCCAGCCAATGGGAGCTGCAGGAAATGGCATGCCACTTCCCACCTGCAGACACTTCAAGTATACAAAATGTCCCAACCTGCCAGCGGGTTACCAACCAAACTTTTCCAACCCCTGAAATATAGGGTCGGCTTATGAAAGGATCATACAGTTTCTGCTATTTTTACCTATCCATTTTGGGGGGCCGGCTTATAAATGAACTGGCTAATGAACGAGTTTATACGGGTAGTTAATATTGCCTTTTTATGTTCCCTTGTGTCCTAGAATTTTCCATGTATGATTTATATTCATGTCAAAAGATGTATTGAAACCATCAGTTAATTTACATGCTTTTGTTTTGTAAATGATGATTTTTAATCATCAATTATGAATAACTAATACAAGATAAATATTGCAGAAACAGTAAAATTAATGCTATAGTGACATAAATCAAAAAATTGAACAATATATATATATATATATATATATACTAGTGCTATACTTAAAGTTCAAAAATAAATGAATATAATTAGATTAATGAACATGCACACTTAAAACTGCGTTCAGGAAATGCAAAAATTAAGACTTGAGTGACAGAATTAAAATGGTTGCATTATGCAACTTCTGTGTTTTATGGTATACATGTTGGGACACATATATTGCTAGTTACATATTTCACCAAGAAAAACAAGAATAGACAATGATTGAGATAACACTGGAGTTGGGACCTTTACTTTTGCAACTTTTATTCTGGCTTTTTGTTTTTGCATAGATGCATTTTTCTTCATAATTCTTCAAGTTAATGGGGAAACATTCAATGTTTACATTGAGACAGACATCTTTAAGACAATTGTGGAGAGACCCTAATGTTAAAGAAACTTTTTAATGACTGTTCACTTATTGCTGAATATAGATATTCAGGTTAAATGTCCTGTATTCAGAGGCGGGGGGCGGGGGGACGACGACACAAAACTTACCTATAATTAAAAAGAACAGACCTCTGAAACCAAAAGTTTTAAATATGACTTATCTTCCACCCATCTCCTATGCTGCTTGCTTTTATCAGATTTTGCTGTGTTTTGGCCACATCCTAGCTAGCTAAGAGAAGTAGATCCTTTTTTTGTCAGTTCCTGGCTGAAAATTAGTCAGTTACGCTTTTGTCTCAGATTCTGATCAATATTATTTTCAAGTGTTCATGCACTCATGTTGCAAACACTGTAGAGGCAATGTTTTTTGTTTAAAAATACCCCTGTCAATTTAAAATACACAAAACAGGTATTTCTGTTGGTAATCAGGTTTTGTAAAATCTTCTGCTTAGTCATATTAGATCAAATTCAACTAGTGTTTGTGCAAGTAGAATTTTTTTTTTTTAATAATCATTTTCTTAGGAGAACAGTCTTTCGAATGTCAGGCCACCAAGAGAAAATGTACACTGATCCCATGTAAGAGATCTGACTTTACTAGCATACTCCATGCATGTTTTTTTTCTAGTAACCCTCTTTATACTTTGTTCCTGACTTTGAGAAGTGTTGGGCACTTGCAGTTCCTATTGACTGCAATTGGTGTTTAGTGGCTTGGCTCTCAGAGGTGCTGAACATCCACTCCCATTACAATTACTCTGGTTGCTCACGACCTCTGAAAATAATGCCATTTATTTTAGGTACCCATGTCTGAAAATGGTGGAGGATGTCGATGACAAATTTCAGATATCAAAATTATCAGTTCTTGCTAGCTGTGTGTAAAACACACACACTTTTTATAGGAAAAATACTGTCCAGGGTGTGAAATAAATGCTTCCAACTAGATTAAGTTTCTTTGAGCAAATCAAGTTTATTTTTAGTAGCTTCAATGATTCTTAATGTTTTTCCAAGGTGGAGTGTGTCAAGACCGCCAAACTCATTTAATGTAGGTTCTAAAATTTGTATCAAACTGTGCTGCTGGATGTCAAAGGCAAGTGCCTTTTCTATCAGACTTTCTGTTTCCCAACACATCCTGATGGCTCAAGAAGCTTAATCAGTTAAACTGGAAGTAGGGACAAAGTCCTGACAAATTTTGGACTTTCTGCTTTCCCTAGCTTTTTATCTTTATGCTTATATTTCAGCTCAACAGCTGTTTGTTTTACTTGTATCACTAATGAGCTGCAACAAGGTACTCATGATAAGCAGAGTTAATCTTAACTGGCTGTTTTATTGAAGTGTTCAGCAGCCTTTAGTTCAATTTTTTTAAATAATGTCAGGATCTTACCTGATTTTCTTACGTTTTTTGAGGTGACGAGCTGCTTACACTTTTTAATTGTGAAGTCTTTAGCGTAGAACTAAATGGTATCCTGTTAAGTACATGTCCATTCATTCATTTAACTCTGACAGTTATTTAACAGACAAACTGCAAAGCAAAAAAGTTACTGTTTTATGACAGACTGTTCTTAAAAGTTTTTTCTAGTTTCTGTTTGGTCAGATTAGACATAGGGTAAGCCCAGGGCTTAAACTCAGGTTTGAGCCTTCTGTCTACACACACATTGTGCTAACCCAGTGCTTGGACCCAGAGTCCCAGGATCCCATGAGAATGGAGGGTCCAAGCCTGAGTCTGGACAATCAAGTTTTCCCACACTGTGCCACAAACAGAGCTAGAGTGGACACATTTTGGGGGGGAAGCTAGATAGTCTGATATCTGTACTCCTGAGGGAATTCTGTGCCAAAAAAATAAAATTATGTGCACAATATTGTAAAATTCTGCAAATTTGATTGGTCAGTAAATTAATGTGGCTCCAGCATGGCAGTGAGGGGCACAGGCTGCTGGCTGCATTGAGATGGGAGATCATCCTGATGCCCCACTTCCCTGGTACAGGGAATTGGCAGTGGGTCTGCACGTGACCCTGACGCAATGTAAGGGCTGGGCCTGCCCCAGAAACACCTTGGGGCCCTGCTCCTCTGCGCCAGGCACACCCGGTGTTGATGGGCAGGCTCAGCCCAGCAGGATCCAAGTGAGGCGGAATCCAGGTGGGGGGTGAAAGTTTTCTGTGTAGGGCAATCTGAGTGCTGGTGGCTTAGTGGGAGATCTAGATGCACAGGGGCTCGTTGGGGGGTTTCTGCAGGGAATCCTGGTGAAAGTGGTTGGGGCTCAGCCGGGGGGGTCTGGGTGTGGGGAGATGAGCCTTGGTGGGGGGGTTTCTGGGTGTGGAGGGGCTCAGTGGGAGGGTCTGGTGCTGGGGGAGTGAGGCTTGATGGGGTGGGGGGTCCATGTGCAGCTGGTTGGAGCTCAGTGTGGTGGGGTTCTGGGTGTCGGGGGCTCGTCGGAGGGGTCCAGGTGTAGGGGTAAGGCTTGTAAAGGTGAGGGTTTGATTGGCCTGCTTAACAGGGGAATCCCATCTGCTGTTAAGTGGGCACCGCATGCCAGGCTCCCACTTCCCCCCATGATTCCACTATCCCCTTTTCTTTTCCATCCCCCTCCCCTCACTCTCACATTCCTCTACTTCTGCCCTATTCCACCCAAATACTTTCCCACTGCCTCGTCCCCTCACCCCGCTTCCTTCATTTCCCCCCACCCTTACCCAGCTGCACCACAGGCACTCACTGTTGCACAGAAAACAGGAAAGCTTCCAGAACACAGAAGGGGAGCACAACTGGCATTAGGATCCAAGAGGTGGCATTCAGTTGCAGAGTCAGCGGAGACACAGCCTGCTTCAGCTGGGCAGCTCGGCACTTGCAGAAATGGGGGGAGGGCGGTGGCATGTAACCCTGTGTGCCCCTCATGCCTCGCCTATGCTTAGGGGGGCAGTCCCCCCAAAAAACTGCGCCTCGGGGTCATTTCCCCCTTACCACCACCATCTGCCCTCCCCGCATAGCTTCCCTTTGCTTCCCTGCTGTTTTCTGCAGGGAAGCACAGGAATTCTGCGGGGGAGGAGGGGCATTTCTGCGTGCACATAATCCCGCAGAATCTCCCCAGGAGTAGATATGGGTGGTTGGACTTTGGCCTGCATAATGCAGTGTAGAAACTAGAGTCCCAGGTTGGGACCCAGATTTCAACAATTCCTAACCTGGGATTACAATTGAGTATAGACACTTGAACCCTAGGTTCTGCTAACTTGAATTCTTCTACCCCAGGCTTACATTAATTGCAGTATAAACATACTCTGAGTGTGCCCTATACCCTGTTTACACTGTAAACACCCATGGCTGGCCTGTGACATCTGAGTTGGGCTGTGAGGCTATAAAACTGCAATGTGTGGGCTCAGATTGGAGTCCGGGCTCTGGGACCTGTCCCCCTCATAGGGTCCTAGTGCCCAGACTCCAGTCCAAGTCTGGATGTCTACACTGCAGTTTTATAGCCCTGTGAGCCCAAGTCAGCTGACACAAGTGTTTAATTACAGTGTAGAAATACCCTGAGGGTCCTTGTTTTTAGTTTGGAGGATCTTGGCAGTCTTCAGAAGACTTGAATATTGAGGTTACATGGGACTGTATACTGAGTTGTTGTTTCTACCTTCTCCCCACTCCATTCCAAATAGAGAAAGAAGGGGATGCCAATTCTTAGGCAATCTTTAGAGTGCTGTAACAGGGATTTGAACATTTCCTTAACAACCCTGCAGCAGGGTCATTAGTCTTGTCTGTGTTGGAGATCTGTTGGCAGGTTCCTCCACTTTGCACCCAAAGAGAAGGCATCTTTTGCAAATGGTGCACAAGTGGTTTGTAACTTCATTCGTGAATATCATACTGAGAAAATGAGATATCCAGAGTGGATCTTTTATCCTTCAGGGACAACACCACATCTCTTCTCTGCTGCTCCAGTGGCAACAGGGTCCAGACTTCTTGACAGAAGCATTCATATTAGACTAGAGTCATGTATTGATATGCCTTCCCTCATATTTTTGAGTCAACAGAAAGGTGAAGCTCATCTTGTCCCCAGACCCTGGCTTGGAATCATCAATTTTAGTGTTTAATACACTATCCTTCTTTCCAGGGTGCCTGGACCTTTCGTTTTGGAAGTGGAGCCAAATTCTTCCCCTAGCAGCAAGGTTTTTGGCAGCCTATGAGATGTGAATCTTCAATTTTTTGTTCTAGGTGCTACAAGATCGTCTGAATCTAGGAAGTAGGCTACCAGAAGTCAATATTATCTAAAATATTACAATATGTATCGTTCATATACATCTGTTAAGTTCATATTTAATAATACAAGCAAACAGCAGATAAAAAGTGCCTGTATATTCCTCAATTTTCTCTTTTGAGCTACTTAATTTTACTTAGAATGCACCTGGCAGCTATAGAGGCTTATCCTCAAATCTATCTTGTATTTATTTATTTATTTTTAAAATTCATCATTCATCTCAAATTAGAGAGAGTAGAACAGAGGGAACTGAGGAGAGATTCAGTGCTAATTTCAAGCTGTATATGCATGGAGAAGGAAACAATGACACAGATACAAAGTGCATGCTGTAACCAAGAAACTGCATGCATCACATTTATTTAACTTTATTTGCATCTTGTTTCATTTATGCTATACCAGTGGTTGGTTTTATTTTCATAGAACAAAGTGGTATAGTTGCTTCAGGGAAAGCATGGATCTGGTTTGCCAAAACCTAAATAAACTTTATATCTAACAAAATCTCAGGTTTTTAAATAGTGTGCAATCCAGAAAAATACATGGAGTATACATAAGCATTTTTTACATGGTGGTGGTAGCACAGAGGCATTGTACAGTTGCAGATTTTAGATGGATAAATCGATTGCTACCCGCCGATACGGCGGGTAGTGAAGACGTACCCTAATACTCTTCTTAAATTTGACATTTATGTCAAAAAGATTAAGTGTAGTACGTCTAATGTGGCTTATGTATATTTATCTTCTTGTTTCAGTGCTGCCGGAGGTGAAATCTTTAATTTGTGTGTTCCTGACTTTTATGAGAGAATTGAAGAAAATGATATTATCAGACTTATTCGACAAATACTTGAAGGACTCTGCTGTCTGCATGAAAACAATATTGTGCATCTTGATTTAAAGGTAAAATTAGACATGGTATTCCAATAAATTACCTTTTTTCGTTCTGCTGGTTGATTCAATATGTCAGCACCAAAATCAAGTCTGTATAAAAAGGAGGTGTGGGATATGGCTACATCAAAACAGTTTGGAAGATGTGATGGAAGTACACTGGCATAACTGTTGCAGTTTTAAGATGTGTATTAGGGTGTGATTAATTACTTTCATCTTGGCACATCTACAATAGATATAGGCACCTTAGAAATGCATATAATGACAGTATCCTATGCAAAGTCAAGGTTCTTACATTCAATATAGCCAAGTTAATTTTACTGTATGTAATATTTTCTTGTTAAATGTTCCAGTTAATACATTGTGATTAAAAACCAAAAACCGGATGGAGGAGGATGATGGGTGATCACTCGTTACCAAGTATGATAATCTTCCATGCGAGTTATGGGTCCTCAGGTGGCTAATAAGGCCAATCCTTGAACCACAAGCTCTATTACAATGAGGGCAGATGTTTTCAGGCTTAGGAGGAGGCTGTTGACCATAACTGGAGACCAGCCTCTCCTTCCTCCTGCGCCTCTTGTCCTCTTCGGCTTGTTGGCGAGCAAGGACTTTACTCCATTTTAAGCAAGTGTCTCCCAGGTATCAATGCCTCTGTGACTGTTTTTTACAGGCTGTGTATCTTGACCAAGTCAACACTGATGTAGGAACTAGCGCTTGTATTTCCAAACTGTCAGTTTTATCGATGTGAAAACTGAACTCTTCAGTAATGTAGAGTTTTTTTCATTACATATCCCTTTTTATATGAAATTAATTGTACTTAACCGTAGTATTTAAATGGACCTAGTCAGGCCTCTGAAGTTCATCTGTCACTGAGATGAAAGGAATCTGCAAGGGGAGAATGAATACCTTTTGCTACTACTATTTGAGACAGTCTTTTGCAAGGCTGAGTTAACAGGGCAACAGCCTGTGTTCACACTCTAATGGCTTTATCTTGGCAACTGAAAAACTTTTACAATAAATATCTGACAGAATATGGAAAAATGCAGCTATAATTGCAGAGGGATTCTGAGCATGCCACAATTTAAGTGTTCTCTTGAAAATTATTCTCCTGTTCCTCATAAGACAGTGTGACTTTGGAGTGGATTGTACTATCTGCGTAAAATATTAGTCTTCCACATTTGTGTATTTTAGCAACAGCATAAGAGCTGCAGATGTCAGGGTCTGGCTTTGGTCAGAGAATGTTAAAGATGGGCATCACAAATGCTTTTTGTGGATTCTGTTTTAAAAAGGCATTAGCAACAAAAACAGAATGCTTAAATATAACCTAAATGTCACTTTGGTATACACTGTTTACCATTTAAATCATACTTGCGTATTTATGCCTTAAACACTAAATATTCATCTTTCTTCATTTAGCCCCAGAACATCTTGCTGAGCAGTATCAATCCTCTTGGTGATGTAAAAATTGTAGATTTTGGTATGTCTCGGAAGATCGAGAATGCTAGTGAATTGCGGCAAATCATAGGAACCACAGAATATCTAGGTATGAAGGGGCTATTTTCTTTTTAAATTCCTGTATGCAAATGAAAACAGTAGTTCACTGAATTTGAAAGCTAGACATATACAATGCTATATAAGCTCAACTCCTGAGTCTCTTGTACCTAGTGTCTTGTGTCTGCTAATGGTGGCCACATGTTGTATTTTGAGTGGTTTTTTGTTGTTGTTAGTAGTGTGTAGAGCAGGTGAGACTTAATCATTTTCTTTTTAAAAGTTAAAAATATTTGAGCACTGAAAACAGAAGTGGTATATAAAGTCATACTGTTTGCTTTTTAAAATTGTGTTTAATTTTGAGAAATTAGAACTTTGCTAAGTCTCTCTGACTAGGTGGCCCAATGCAAATATATGCTAATATGAAAATTTTTCATTAAATTGAGCAAACAATAAAACAAGATTAATGTAACTTATAGATACAGTCAATTGGGGTTTAGCTCTAATTTGATTCTACGGTGCACTACTAGTTTATTATATCTTTTAAAAATCTTAATATGAGATGAGTGGAAGCATCTGTTATTAAATTCTTGTGGTGGAGAAAGATGGACAGCTTTTTATGTTAGGTGTGCATTCTAATGAAACTGATCAGTAAGATTAAACTATCCTCTGGAGAGGAAGTGGAGGGGAAACACCCAGATATTTTTAAGATCTACTTCTCTGAGGAAACTTGCTTCAAATTCTGTCTTTAAAATTGGTTCAGTGAAGCTGTAGTGAACAGTTAAGGCTGCTTGGAACCCATTCTATGCTGTGACTCCACTGACTTTAAAAATCACTTTAGCTAAACCAGTTTTAAAACTGGTTAGAATATCTGAAACTTCCTTATATAGGCCAGTCCTTTTATGTTCAGCCTAAGAACTTATTTATGTAAAGAAAAAAATTATCACTCGAATCAGTTTAACTCTTTAGAATGCTTGGTCTCAACAAAAATGTTTCAACCAATTTATAAGTATTCTAAGAATACTAGACTTTCAGCAGTTCTAAAAACCGATTCAGTGCTATTGTGGCTGTGGACAAGCCGATGTGTCCATCAGGTCTCCTTACTGCTGTCCCACACTATGTTGTAGTGACCTTTTTGGTATCACTAGAGTACTTGGCTCTGGGAACTGTACCAGGAACTTTGGTATAGGCACCTAGAAGGCATTGTGGCTGAACTGGTTTAGAACAGCACTAATGTGGATACAGGACAGGACACAAACTGATTTAGCAAGTAGTATCATAGTGGGAGTGCACTGAAATGTTTGTGTTTTAAAATAGCTCCATCTCTCTGGTTCAGCAAAGAATTGAACTGTCTAAATGTAAATGGGTCAGGTGGCTATAAAAGAAGCTTCCTGTCTAGTCTTACAACTCCAAACCTGCTGTGTGTAAGCAACTGCCAGTCCATAAGTGATTTTAGTGCTCTTCAGAGATGTGCGATTTATTTCCTTCATCTTCAGTCTTGTAGTTAAATATAATAGTAATAGAAACTTCACTATACAAACTACATGTTTAGTCCTATAGTCTTGTAGTTTAGTATAAAATTGCCAAAAATCCAGAGTATGACAGATGTTTGGACAGGACATAGCAGATTACGTATTTTTAATCATGCATTCAAGGCTATCACTTTTTTTTCCCCCCAGCTCCAGAAATCTTAAACTATGATCCTATTACCACGGCTACAGATATGTGGTAAGTTTATTTCTTCTGAAGATAATAGTAACTAAGCTTAAAGAAATTGGATACTAAATAATTCAGATATCAGCTACTCTTGCACACTTTTTTCCTTACAAATTCTTTACTTTTCCATCATTATCTGCTATGGCAGGAACACTTTAGTCAAAATGTTAATTTTCCACTCTTTCCATTTAAAGCACTGTAGATTTGTTGCATTTAAAAGTCACTCTGCAGAAACAATATAAACCTGGTAGCACTGTGTAGAAGAGTGCACTTCTTGTGGCTGGGTGTGGCAGAGCAGCTCAGTCTTCTTTGAGAGATGTCCCTGTGGGTGCTCCACTCCAGGTGTTGGTGCGTCCCTGCGCCTTTGCTCGGAGATTTTTGTAGCAGTACTCGTACCAGCTACGCATGCGCAGAGCCTGTCGTGTCCCCCCTCCCCCTCCCGCTCTGAGTCTAGCTTAATAGTACGCATGCGCGTCTGGTCTCCTCAGTTCTTTCTCTACCGTCCCCGGCCTGAGACAGAGCTCAGCAGACTCGTTAAGAAATTCTTTCCTCTGGTTACAATTGCCTTCTAGTTAGTTTGTTGTTCGTTGTTAGTTATAGTTAGTTACCACTTCTGTCTGTTTTAAAAAAAACAAAAAAAAAATCGTTCCTGTCATCCGCAGCTGCTTCGGACATGCCTGGCTCCACAGGCTTTAAGCGCTGTTCTACATGCAAGGATGCTATCCCTCTGTCAGATGGCCACTCACAATGTATAAAATGTTTGGGGGGAGACCAAGATTCCCCAAAGATGTGCCCACTGCAGCGAACTTAGCTCCAGGGCACGGAAGGACAGGGAGCTCAGACTCAAACTGCTCCTACTTCAGAAATCCCTGGGGTCAGTTTCAGACCCAGGCACTGATGCCAGCTCCGCTGCCCGTCACAGCCCCCCCACCTCAAAGAAGCTCAAAAAAACGACAAAAAAAGGGCAACTTTCGCCACCAAAGAAAGTCATGAGACATAAAATTTCTTCAGGCAGATCTACTGTTTCCCTGCCTGTGCTTCCCCGCCTGAGCACTTTTGATGAGCCAGGCTCCTCCGGCACCACGCGAAATCCGCCTGAGGCTGTGGCGGCAGCTCAAAACTCCGGTGCTGAGGCTTCAGGCTTCCAGCTGCCTGCCTCCCTTCTGGCACCGCAACGGATGCGGTGCTGACATTCCACAACCTGCCTGACCCCCTGCAGGCTGATACTGCTCTCCCTGCACTGGCCACGGCACCGACACCCGCTGAGCTGACTGGCAGTGAGCCAAGACTCAAAACACCAGCTCAGAGGAATGTTTCCTCACTGCAACTTCCTCCTGCACAACCTTCACCTCTCACAGGAGCGTCAGCACTGTAATTCACTCAGGCAAGAGATCTGTTTGTGTCACCTATCCTGCAGTCACCCCTGCTGAATGCCTGCTTCTCTCCAGGGGCTGAGTCAGGGTCTGAACAGCCTTTCTCCAGTGAGGAGGAAGCTGGACTACAGGGGGATTTTTCACCGTATCAAGACTCTCATCCCCAGACCGCAGTCAACAGAGGTCATAGAAAAATTACCTCATCCTATTCTCAGGATCCTGCCCTCTGGGGTGTGAACCCCTGGATGGCACCACCTATGCCCTACCCACCACCATGGCAATATTGGGCCCCATGGGCATCGTACCCTCAAGAACACATGTGCTACTCCACCTCAACCAGGCGCAACACCTGCCTAGTACCACCACCTGACAAACCTACCAATGACACAAGACACCAGGCAGCACTGTCACACTTGCAGGATCAACCAAATCCTGCTCCTATCCCAGTAGAGCCGGAGGTAACGCCTGAAGAAGCCTTACTTCCCCCTCCTCCAACATCGTCGGATGACTTCTCAAAATTCCAAGACCTTTTTTAAAAGAGTAGCCAGTGACTTGAGAATTAACTTGGAGGAAGTCCCTGAAAAACAGCATGAGTTAACAGACATCCTACAGCCCTCTTCTTCCTCTAGGGTTGCATTACCAATCAACGTAGCCCTTTTAGAACCTGCTAAGTCCATCTGGCCGACTCCAGGTACAAGCCTACCTATCTGTAAACAAGCGGACCGCAAGTACTTCATCTCTTCTAAGGGCTCTGAATTCCTTTTTACCCATCCGGCACCAAACTCGTTGGTAGTAGACATAGTGAACCAAAGGACCAAACAACAATATTCCCGCTCCATCCCGGCCAACAAGGAAAGTAAACGCTTGGACCTCTTTGGTTGTAAAGTATATGTATCCTCAATGTTACATTTTCGTATTGCTAATTATACTGCAGTTCTTGCAAAATATGACCACAGAAACTATAATAAATTCATGGACTTTATTGATGACATTCCAGAGCAGAAGAAACAACAATTCGCAGCTCTGGTTTCAGAGGGACAAATCATATCACGGACCGCTCTTCAAGCGGCCCTCGATGTAGCCAATACCGCAGCAAGATCAACCGCCACAGCAGTGGTCATGTGCCGAGGTTCATGGCTCTCCTCCTCTTTCTTTCCTCAAGAGGTCCAGAGTACCATTGAAGAACTTTCCTTTGACGGTGAAAAACTCTTTGCTTCCACCACGAATGACGTGCTTCATTCAATGAAGGACTCAAGGGCAACCCTCCAGTTCTTAGGACTCCAAACACCTACGACCAGAAGGCAACAATATATATATCAATCTTACCAACGCCCACGCTATGTCACATATACACAACACTTCCATAGATCACAGGAGCAGCAATAACAGCAATGCCAGAGACTGAGATTCCAGCGTCGTCATCCCAATTCTGCGGGGGCGCCTCAACCCCCTCCAACTAATAAGCAAATTTGAAGCCTTGGTCGAGGGTTTAGAAAACAGCGTTCCCACTTCAGCCAGTACACCTATTTTTGGACACCGCCTACGACCATTCTCCCATCAATGGTAGAACATTACCACCGACAAGTGGGTTATAGAGGTCATTACAATTGGCTACTCCATCCCCTTCCTCTCCTTGCCACTCACCCACCCTCCCCGTCCCTCTTCAGGGACCCTTCTTATAAGCAACTGCTCCTCCAAGGTGCAACGTCTCCTTCAACTGGGAGCAATAGAAATTGTGCCCGAACAACACAAAGGGAAGGGGTTTTACTCCCATTATTTCTTAACAGAAGAGAAAACTGGGGGATGGCGACTGATCCTCGACCTCAGGCGGCTCAACAAATTTGTCAAAAAGCAAAAGTTCAAGATGGTTACTCTCACCACCATAACCCCAGTGCTGGAGCAGGGCGATTGGTTTTCAGCCCTTGACCTACAGGACACCTATTTTCATTTGACTATACACCCAGCCCATAGACGCTTCCTCCATTTTACCCTTGTCTCAACACATTTTCAATACAGGGTTCTCCCCTTCGGACTGTTCACAGCCCCCCATGTTTTTTCCAAGATCCTAGCCGTAGTCACTGCCTACCTCAGGAAACAAGGGGTCGTAATATTTCCTTACCTCAACAATTGCCTCCTCAAAGCTTCAACGTTCAATGAAGCTCTCTGATTCACGGGGCTTACCGTCAATTTGTTTTCTATCTCTAGGCCTACAAATAAACAAAAACAAATCCACATTATGCCCCACCCAACATCTGGAGTTCATAGGAGCATACCTCGACTCCCGGACAGGATTGACATCTTTCCCATCTGATCGCTTCAACTCCATAAGCCTACTGGCCACAACTTCACAACAGTCCCCAGGTCACTGCCCGAGACTGTCTACAACTACTAGGTCACATGGCCTCGTGCACTTTCGTGGTCCAAAATGCACGACTCTACATGAGGCGCTTCCGAGCGTGGTGGGGCACGGTTTACAGACCGAATGTGCGCTCTCTAAACAAGCCTCTCTCCATACCTTTCCGAGTCAGATTCTCTACTGTGGTGGACCGTTCACTCCAACCTCTGCTCTGGAGTCCCCTTTCTTCAGGAGGCTCCATCCCTCATATTGACTACCGATGCATCCCTGACAGGATGGGGTGCACACATGTCTCACCACACAGTCCAGGGGCTATGGTCTTCAACCGAAACCTCCCTGCACATAAATATCCTAGAACTTCGAGCCATACGCAGTGTGTGCCGTCACTTCCTCCCACTAATCAGGAATCTCCATGTATGCGTAATGACAGACAACATTGCCTGCATGTTCTATGTAAACAGGCAGGGAGGAGCTCGCTCCCACTCGCTTTGCACAGAGGCTATGAAGCTCTGGAATTGGTGCCTTGTGAACAACATCCGGATATCAGCGGCCTATCTTCCCGGAGTGATGAACACCACAGCGGACGAATTAAGCAGACGCTTTCCCTGGGACCACGAATGGGAGATAGATGAGAGAACCATTCACAACATATTCCGCATTTAGGGTTACCCAACCATAGACCTTTTTGCAACTGTGAAAAACACGAAATGTCCCGACTTCTGCTCCAGAGCGGGACTGGGCAAACATTCCCTGGGAGACGCATTCATGATCCCATGGCACTGGAACTTACTCTATGCTTTTCCTCCGATACTGGTTCTCAACAGGGTCCTGATAAAAATACGAACAGACCGTGCCAAGGTGATCCTGATTGCCCCATCGTGGCCCAGACAACCGTGGTTTCCGTTCCTCACCAGAATGTTGATTTGACCACCAATTTCATTGCCTCTCATCCCAAACCTCCTATCACAGCAACACGGCCAATTTCTCCACCCCAGCCTGTCCATGCTTGACCTCAAAGCCTGGTTCCTACATGGTTCTCCCAAAACGAACTAGATTGCGCTGAACAAGTTCAAAGAGTGCTCCTACATAGGTGGTGCGAGTAGATTGTGTTCTGCTGTCTACGAAAGTGGAAACGATTCACACATTGGTGTTCAGCTAAACAACTTTGTCTCACGTCGGTATCTCTCTCGCTCATACTTGACTACCTATTGGACCTTAAGCGATTTAGCCTTTCTTTCAGCTCCATCAGAGTCCATTTAGCTGCTATTACAACCTTTCATGACAAAATTGATGATACCTCTGTTTTTGCTCATCCAATCGCCAAGCGTTTCCTCGAGGGACTCCAAGCCCTATACCCATTCTGCAGAAACAATATAAACCTGGTAGCACTGTGTAGAAGAGTGCACTTCTTATGGCTGGGTGTGGCAGAGCAGCTCAGTCTTGTCTAGTACCCCCTCTCAATAATCGTTCTAGTCTTTTGTTGCCTGTCTCGTGAATCAGCCCTCTCGTCAGGTCATGATTTAACTCCACCCTTTCTGGGGTACAGAGAGTCCAACAAATAAAAATCTAATGTTGTCACAAAGGGTTTTCAGCCCCAACATTACACTTCATGGTCATCACACCCTTCTGGTTGTCCTTCTCTCCTTTTCAGGGTCTCTGCACCATTTTCTCTGGTGTTTGATAGTGGAACCTGGGCCTTCCCTCTCCTCTGGGTTTCAGCACAGGGACCCTATAGTTATAAGTATAGTTGTGTCTATATTCAAACCTCCCCCCCCCCCAATACCTATCTGAGCCTGTCAACGGGTCTCTCTGCAGCCTCTTTAATCTCACCCTTTTTGCAAGGCTCTCCCCTGGAATCCCCCAATAAATCCCAGTTTAAAACTATAAACTCAAACCTGTTCCTGCCCTCAGGCTTGATCTTTCCTCTCTCTCTCTCCTGCTCTTTCCCTTGTTTTGTTCAACAGATGAACATCTTCAAAGGTGCTCTCCTTGGAAATCCAGATACTGCCTTTGTCAAGGCTTCCCCGCAGAGTCTACTCCACTCAAGTGGTTGGTGAGTCTTTACCCAGGCATCTTCCTAAACTTCTCTGCTCTACTCAGGAGAGGATCTTAGGGCTAGCCATCTCCTGAACTTTTTCATCACAACCTCTCTAGTCCCAGAGAGTGACTGCAGAGTTCCTCACTTTCTACCTACAGTTCTTTTCTGCTACAAACATCTTTTGATTATAGTCCTCTCCCAGCATTTCTCCAGGTGGGCTTCATCATCAGTTAAGACTGACCCACCTGGCAGGTGCAGCCCATTTTTAATTGGCCTCTCAGGCCTACATTAATCTTTTCTAACAATCTAGTATCTTATAAAACATGCTATAACTACTAAAAATGTGGCGTGAACTACTAATGGTGGCGTGAACACAGTGAATTGAGTAAACATTCATATCTCAAATCAGACTTATTCCTATACATATGAAATGTTTTTCCAAAAAAAGAACGTTGCCCATGAATGTGTACCAAAAATCTCACATTTATGAATTTTACTTCCACCCACTTTCCCTTCTTTCTCTTTCAAAGTTCTTCATCTAGAAAGTTAACTGAATCTGCACATCTTCATGAATATTAAGAAGTTCTTCTTATTTTGATCTTGTTCCACATAACTCCAGAAAAATAACAGGCAGTAAAGCTATTTTACCTATAATTTGCTCCAGAGCCTGGAGCACTTTAAAGGCAGCAATAACAACCTCTTTCCTCACAATTTTTCATTGTGTAAGGTTTCTTTTTCAAAAAAAATTTTTTTTAAGGGCAACTCCAAATATGCCCTAGCATAGAAGTCTTTCCTCACACCAAGAAACCTCATCTGTTTTATTTTCTCATAAACTACATGGTGTAAAGTTCAACTTTAATTTTTCATGCCCTAAGTGTATCTCAGTAATAGGATACTGTAAGCATATGTCTGTGTGAGTAAGTTTCAGTCTTCCACATTCTCCACAGCTCTCCGTGAAACTGGAAAAACAAGTTTATTTTTTCTATTTGTATGAGTAACGACGTGGGAACCTTATATGCATCTTTATGTTGCAGTATGGGTTTCCACTGCTACCATAAATTTAAAAATGTTATGCTCTTGCAGTCCGGATTCTTAAATTTTTGTACATGGTACCTGCCCTTCTTCTTTAAGAGCTGGTCTCTATGGGTATTAACTATGGGTGCACACATGCTCCATGCACTTTGGACTGACAGTTCTTCAGTGGCAGTGTATGTTGGTCTGCACTTGAACCTTACACTTCTTGCTGTGAACAGAGGGCCTCATTGGTAGCACAGACCAACTGCCTCTGCAGTTCTTTTTCTACCTTTTGGTGGTCTGGGATGAAACCTTCTGTAGCTTTGTCGGTTCAACTTTCTTGTAAAAAATATTGGGTATAGTTAAGTTTCATATTTGGCGTATAGTCATAGTTTAGATCATGAGGATCAGAGGTTCTTCCTCCCACTTTCACTAATCCCCCAATGTTTGAGGCACTTATGCCCAAGGTCTAGGCTTCAAGTCTTACCTTTCCTGCCTTTGGGACATCCCAGTAAATGACCCACACGAGAGCTGTCTTTGCTGCTGGGGGGAGTCGCACATCTCATTAAGGTGTGACATCTGCCACTGCTTCTGTCCCTGCACCAAGCAGTCCTAGGAGTTCAGACTTCGCAAGCACCCGATGCAGCTCACCATGAAGCCTTGGGATCTTCCTGCACCCTATCTTGTTGACTGGAGCTGCTGAGTAGTGCTCTGATGGAACACTCCAGCAGACACAAGAGCTCCTCTCAAAAGATGAGGATAAGGAGAAGACCCACTCACAGGAGGGAGGGGAAAACATTCCATAAGTCTGTTAAGAAGAGGGCAGCTTCTCTCCTTGCCTTGGAACCAAGTGAGACCCTCTGCCTTGGAGCTGGAGTTCATGGGGATCCCAGGACAGCAACAACAGTACCAGGAGCTTCTAGTGCTCCAAAACAGTCTGGAAAGGTGTGCTAGAACAGTAGGAACAGATTGCCTTTGACAGCATATCATGCCAGAACAGTAGCTGGCTATTGGTCAAATGCATTTACTGTATCGTCCAAAACTAGGTAAAATGTGAACTACAGGGCGATGCGATTTGCTGCTGCTTTACGGCGTTATATCCAAATTAGTGTTATATCGGGTGGCGTTATATCGAGGTAGCGGTGTATTTAAATAGGTGCATCTTTTAAACATGGTAGGGTATTGGATCTATAGCAATCCATTAATTCAGCTGCACAGTCCTTTTGAATCGGGGAAATGAATATCCAGTTTCTGGCAAGGCAGTGTCATAACTACTGAGGAATTGCTCCATAACCTGGGGTAGAAAGTAGTGGTAATATTACCTAGTCAGGAAGAAGCTTCCTTTTAGGCATTCTATTTCCACAGCACTAAAACTCAACTTTGTGGTAAGGACAATCTTGACCTCCAGACCTTGGCATAGTGGCAATTCATAGTCACTGTGCATGAGCAAGTTTGAGAATGACTCTATAGGCTAGAACAGGGGTCCACAACGCGGTGCCTGTGGGGGTCATGGTGCCCGCCGGGGCAGCCATGTGCGCCTGCTTACTGGCCGTCGGAAAAGCAGCCACCGAAATGCTGCTTCACGGCATCATTTCGGTGGCTGCTTGTCCGGCGGCCCCGGTCCTCAGTGGCTAGTCGTTCGACGCCCGCCCCACGGAAAAGGTTGGGGACCACTGGGCTAGAGGTTTTGGCTGATTTGTGAGTCTTCCCTTCCTTTTTGTTAAAATACCCAAATTCAAAAGGAGAAACTGAGCCAGATCATTTTGATTTTTTTGACTTGCTGCCAAATTTTGTGGGGGTTTTTTGGTTTTGTTTTTTTTTGTTTTTGACCTGAACCTAAACTTTTTTATTATTATTATTGGGGTTGCTAGTTAACTGAAAGCCATTATTACCCAGCTGTAGTGTAGTTCTATGCTAAATAATTTTTGTATTAAGGAGATTGAATGCTCCTGATTCCCTTTTAGTGCTTTCTTGTACTATTGGGATAAAGGTGACATAACTGTGGAATGATATGTCTGGACATCAGGTGGGTTGCTAACCACGTTCTTCGTGTGTATCTGTATTGATGAATTCAAAACAAAGCATGAATGTTGATTTTGGAAAACACACTCTAGCCTACCCTCCAAAGTAGAAGGTAATTGAGTGATGGCGGCTGCAAGAAAGAAATGGTTGGAGCAGATTTAAGTAGCCGAGCAACTTTCACTGACTGCTAGGAAGAGCAAGTGGCATACCAGCAAAATCACTTAATGATCTGAATGATTCATTAAGAAACACACATCAGGTATTGCATGTATATGTAATCAAATTGCTTAGAACTGTGGCATACTTTGGTTCTCTTGCTGCCTGTGGAATGTGAAATAACAAAGAACACTGACCATAGCACCAGTGATATAATTTAGGATGAAAGATAAATTACATCTTGTTTCATTTCAGGAATATTGGTGTAATCTCATATATGCTGCTAACTCAAGAATCTCCATTTGTGGGGGCAGATAATCAAGAAACTTTCCTCAATATCTCTCAAATCAATGTGGATTATTCAGAGGAAACTTTTGCATCAGTTTCATACCTGGCCAGAGACTTCATTCAAAAACTCCTTGTCAAAAACCCAGAGTAGGTAGCAGATTCTTCGGTGCATCTTTCTATTTGTTTATAAGCATCTGGCAAAGCAGAGCCTTGATCCTGATTGAGTTGCTACTGTAATATAAATGTGATAAGACCAGTTACCATTTAACATAAAAATGTTGGTTTCCATATGGATACATTCTATGTGGTGTAAATATTTAGAATGTGCTGGATTCAAATGGAAAATCTGACTTGACTAGTGAGATCCCAATAATGGAAATTCTGTTGAAATGTTGAATTGTAAAATTATCAGGTAGTCTGACAGTATATCAGATTAACTGGTGGTAATGTCCGTTTGTAACTGATTTTTCCGCTTAGTAAGATGCTATTTGCTTAAAAGCAATTTTACTTCAAAAAATGCCATCGTGGCTTCCAAATCAAATTTGCTCAGTTTGCAAATAAACTAACTGCCAGATCGCATAGTCAGTCTTGAATGTATTTTTTGCTTATGCATTGTAAATAATAGTTCTGCTGGCCAAATTTTACCTATAAGTAAATGATCTTAAGATGCAGAGGGTAAGTTTTCGTTAACAATTCTGAAGCCTGAGCCAGATTTGAATCCAAGCAGTCCTTTATACAGTAACTCCTCACTTAACGTCCTCCTGCTTAACGTTGTTTCGAAGTTACATTGCTGCTCCATTAGGGAACATACTCATTTAAAGTTGTGCAATGCTCCCTTATAACGTCATTTGGCTGACTTTACAAGGGAGCATTGCACAAGTTCCTCTTCTCCGCCTCCTCCCTCTCCTTTCCTCCCTCCCTCCCAGTGCTTGCTGTTTGGCGGTGCATAGGACTTTTTGGGAGGGAGCGAGCTAGCTGGGACCCCCCCTCTCCCCAGCAGGCAGGGCCACTCGGAACACAGGGGCTGCAGGACCCTGGGCTGCAGCTCTAAAGCCCCTTTTGGACTGCCCCTGCTCCTCCTGAGTCCTCTGGCCCGTGCTCGCAGGGCCCTATTCCAAAAGGGGCTTTAGAGATGCAGGCCAGGGCCCCAGGACCCGCTTAGCCCAGGGCCCTGCAGCCCCTAAATCCCCTGCATTCCAGGTGGCCCTGCCTGCGGTGGGGGGCTCCCAGAATCGCGGCCATGGGGGAGGTGCTGCGCTGCGCAGAGCCACCTGCACACCCCTGCACCAAACAGGAACTGCCCCAGCTCTGCACCTCCTGCCTGCCCCACCCCTGAGCCTCCTCCCGCACCCCCACCCTGAGCGCCCTCTCACACCCTAACTCCTTCCCAGACCCTGCACCCCCAGCCCTGAGTCCCAGGGGTAAGCCAAGGGCACCTCCCCACCAGTATATAATGCCTTTTGTCTGCCCCCCAAAAATTTCCTTGGAACCTAACCCCCCACATTTACATTAAATCTTATGGGAAAATTGGATTCGTTTAACATTGTTTCACTTAAAGTTGTATTTTTCAGGAACATAACTACAACGTTAAGTGAGGAGTTACTGTAGTTGTGTTGGCAGTAAGAAGGCAACAATCTGAGGACGCTGTAAAATTGTTGCCCTTATACCTGTTGTGGGGCTAAGACTTCACTCTCTAAGACTGTCCATCTTTCACATGTCCAGACTCGTGAAATTAGCTGTGCATTCCATATAAGAGGTTAATGCTTTCAGTTATTTAAGTAAAACAGCCTTTTTTTTTTTTTTTTTTTTTTTTTAAGGGAAAGACCAACAGCAGAGGCCTGTCTCTCTCATTCTTGGCTGAAACAGGGGGAATTCATACTATTACATAGTCCTGAAGAATCTTCCTGTCCTTCTCCAATGCAGGAACACACAACAAAGTGTTCAGAGGAAAGGAATACTAAATCAATTTGCAATGGTACCTGTGGTGACCGAGCAGATAAAGAGAACATTCCAGAAGACAGCAGTACAGTCTCTAAACGTTTTCGGTTTGATGATTCATTGCAAGACTTCATGACAGACTTAGTATGTTAACACATGGCTGGCTGTGCAGGTCCTCTGAACTGAATTTAGGATTATAATCTATTCCAGTGGTGAATATTGTGAGATTATGGTTTGTCCATTCGTGCAGCATGGTTATACTGAAATGCACTTTCGAGTGATCCTCTTATGCGGTACTTCCTTTCATGTCCATTGCTGGCAATGGCTTTTACTCCTGAGAAACTGGAGTTCTGGCATCAGGGGAGAGCCTTATGTTTTGAAGGCGATTTAGTTGAATATATTTGCACTTTTCAAGTTTTAGTCCAAAAAACGTTTAATATAATAGAGAATAAAAATATAAAAACTTTTGAATGTTAATAAATGGACTCTAGTTAAACAACTTATAAAAGTGCTCAAGACCGTGATCTAATAACATAGTCACATTTCTGTGACTAAGACTTGATAATGGATTGAAGCAGAG
Source organism: Trachemys scripta elegans (assembly GCF_013100865.1). Classification (NCBI taxonomy): domain Eukaryota; kingdom Metazoa; phylum Chordata; order Testudines; family Emydidae; genus Trachemys; species Trachemys scripta. The sequence goes on along the minus strand of NC_048308.1, from coordinate 53,322,523 downwards.
AAATTGAAACTAATTTCTGACAGCCTTTCACTGCAGTGACAGTGCCATCTGTTAACTGAGAGTTTAAAATCAGAAGAATATTGGGATGTATTGAACACATTCAGCAAATACTGTTTACTTAGAATGTTTAGCTGTGGTTAAGGATAATCTTTCTGCCTTAGCTGACTGGTTACATGTGGATAATGTACTGCATGTGGCATGTATTTTTAATATGCTAGCATGAATGTTTCTGGAATATTAGAATAGAATAGAATAAGGGTAGGTTGTCAGTCTTATTGCTGAAGATCCTTGCTTCATAAACAAATCTAATTGTAAGAGTGTGAAAAGTTTTGCACTGAAGTGCATATTGAAACAATTGTACATGCTCCAAAGAAGCTGTTGTCAGTCTCCATATATATCTGGATTGTATTGAAATACAGATTGCACAGCATAAATATTCCAATACGCATAATAAAGTGTACATACCTCTTAAAAACAGCAGAGATGATGAGACTAATAGCATATAGTCTTTTATTGCTCAAACAATTAAAATGCATCTGCATTAAGGATGTGTTAAAAAGCTGATAGGTGTGGGATGGAGAGTGTGTTAATTTGCTTGCATAGTAATTTTTCCAACCAAACTATTTTTCCTCAAAGTACTTACTCATGCCGATCTTGAGAAATTGGCTGCAAAATTTCAGAATTAAAATTCAGAGCTCTTTTGGTTATCTGAATCTATCAATTTTTGAAAACATTCACATCTGTTTTCTGTTTTGCACTCTCCATCTTCCCCCCCCCCCCCCAAAAAAAAAAGGCAGGGTTTTTGGGTTTTTTTTTTTTTTTTTTTTGTATTCCTCTTGTTCCGAGGCTCTGAAAAAAACACTGCATTATGCCAAGTTCCAGCTTGGAGCAAATGTTGATCAGGTCCTAAACTGAGTTGATTCTAGAAATGCTGACAAGCTATCGTATCCACAGTAGCACTAATAGTGTGAAAATTGGAGCCTTTTCACATAGGGAATGGAAGTAATTAAAGCTCTTTGAAATATTATGAAAGTTAATGGCACTTTAAACTATTCCCTGGATCTTCGAGTCTGCATAGCTTAGACTGAATCCTCCTCAGTGTGGATGTCTCATTTGTGACATTTAGTTTTGTGATATTTAGTTAATTGCAAGATGCTTCCTCAAATGTGCATTTGGACCCTGTCATACTTAAACAATTTCTAGTTAAAATTCAAGAGAAAATATCAAACACTGAAATAATGTAAATGCTCATTTTATTAATATGTAGTAAAATGTTGTATTTTAAATACCTTTATAACAAAAGAATGGAATAAAAAATATTTTAAGCAATTTGTATAGTAAATCCAACCTAACAGACAAATGAGTCCAATAATGCTCTCTTTACTTGGTTAATACTCCTGTTGATCTGAATGGAAGTTCCAACTGAGTAAAGTGTGCAGGATCAGGCCTTAACCTTTTATGTGTTAAAATCCAGTCTTTTCTGTTCTCTTTATAAAGACTGATATCCATGTGATATTGTTTTTAATATCAGTATGTGTTCAAGCATGAACAAGCTGAGCTACCTAGTTATTAGGGGACTCCACTATCTCATCTCTACATATTAATATTATGTAATGTATACATTATTCTTTTTTATCAATTGATAACCGAGAAATAAGTAGACTTTGTGGAGGCAGTTAATAGACAAGTTAGGTTTTTGGATTTTTTTTAAATTTTGGAAGTCCTTGCTTTTACCCAAGAGAAATATCTGTGTTTAAAACGATCGTCTTCTCACAAGAACTTAATCTAATTACAGTGTATTGAAATAAAGGTATTTTTATATATTCAGAATTGAAAGTTCACTTAAGATGGAGAGGAAATGTCAAAACAGTACAACAGATTCAGCTATAAAAGGTTGTTTACAGAAATAATTGTAATATAATTTAAACTGTCCAAATGACTGCTAAGTTATTAATTTTAAAACTGGAAGCTCACATTAATATTACTATTTCTTTTAACATATGATACAGGTTATGCAAAATATAAAGTCATAACCATATATACCAGCACTTTAACTAAACAAAATACAGGAAATATTCTATAAAGAAACTTTCTACCATGTTGTTTGATAAATGTTTACATTTCTTACTGCTTTTTTCTGGTCTTAAGTTATCTTTTAAGTTTGAATAAGTGAATTTTGGTATTATCCAATAGAGCTTTTTCAAATGTTGTAGACATCTATATTTTTGTATGTAAATTCAAATATAACTGGAGCAAGAATTTTAAATTGTTTGGATTAATATAAATGTTTAATTTTATAAGAATTTTGTATTGTGCATGCCATAATTTTCTTTAACATATGTAATTTCATTTAAGATACAATTGTTCTTTGGTAGCCCATTGTGCATAGTGTCATGTTATTGGGGGCTAGCAAAAACAGATGTAAATGGTCATAGTAATATTTTATTAAGATAACTGATGTAATTTCTATGCAATTCCTGAATTATTTTGTATAAACAAACATTTTGTATTGAAATGTGACTTTATTCAACAATTTGTAAACTTAATATTTTCTAATCAGAAAAAGAGGCTTTCCAGCTAATGTCCTCTGCTCTTTGTAAAGTTTATCTGATAAGTTACTGAATGTAGCTTTTTGAAATGCCACTACATCCTTACACTTATTAATTTCATATCTGGGATGCTGCTTACAATTGAATCTAGATTAAATCTGTGAGGGTGAAAAAGGTGTTTCTGCTTATATACATTGAGGGCCAGAACTCTTGTCCTTTTATAGTTTAATTTTAGGTATAAAATATTTAGAGGAAAGGAGAGGCATTTTAAAATATTATATAAGAAAGAAATGCTGGTGTTCAGGTTTCATTAGTCTCTCTGTAGAGGCTGTAGAACCAGCAGTATGCCAACCAGCTAAAGAGAGAAGATAAGAAGCAAAATGAGTCAAAAATATGAAATGGGCCAGTACAAATATGAAATGTCTTGATTTTAAAAAACTAACCCAGTGGTGATCTGTATACCTCAACAGCATAAGATAAACTGGCATGTAATATCCATGTTGTTTATTTAGCAGAATTGTCCTTTCTAAAACTCCTTAAAGTTAAGTTGAATGTTAATAGGCTGATGGCCTAAAAATAAATTTATACTCTTCTAGAGAATGTCATATATTATGTGTGTAATAAATAGGTAGTAATTCACTAGTACAGGCTGGATACTGCAGTTGCTACATAAAGATTCCATTGACAAAAGGCTTGTTCTGTTTGTGTTTAGAACGTCTTCACGACTGAGCTGTGTGTTCTGTGAAAGGAACAGTATCCCCATGTATTTGTTTTGGCATTACTGCAGTATTCACTGCAGAAGGGCTTTAAATCTCTTAAATTTTCTGCCCATAAAACTTTTATCCAGTGTGCTTCATATACTAAAAAAAATCCTATTTATTAAATACTCATTTCCCCCATTAGCTACATTGTAGAGCTCATTTTGAAATAAAACAAGAATGATGAGTCCCCGCTCTGATTTTGGTCTCCCTGAGAAATGTGATGTTAGCAGAAAAATCTCTGTTCTAGGTATCAATTGATAACTCTGTAAATTCAACCTCAAATGTTTTCCTAACTAGAAATTAGTTGTATAACATTTTCAGAAACCCACAGCAGAGAAAACTGGATAACAAGTTTGTTGGCCTCTGTGCTGAAAGAAGGGGGGAAAAAACTGTGCCTTGATTTCTGCCAGTTATCAGACTTGGAAATGCTTCTTTGCCAGGTCTGTATATTAGACAAATGGATAGGCTGCTGTACTGATGAGCCAGTATATAGAAAAATTCAGATATTAATTTCAATATAGAAAAATCCATAAATATGTAGTTTTGATTTGACAAACAATGACAAACTGTAAATGTGTAGGATATAGCTTAGAAAACTTTGATTCAGAAAACGTATGTAATCTTTACATGATTAGCTCTAATAAGTCAATAGAACTCCTAAGTAAGGTGTCCAAGATCAGGCCTTTCCTGTGACAACACTTCACATTGTTGTTGCTTTTAGAGCAGAAGGAAAAACATGGTGAATTCCTTATCCCAGTGAAGACTGCGGCAAAACTCTTATTTACCTCAGAAAATTAAAGATTTTTACCCTTGAAATCTTGGAAGAGGATGAAGCACAAAACTTCTCTGGCCATGAGTACATTATCACAGGGCAGAATTCAGACACAATGATCAAGCTAAAATTCCTGTTGAGATGGTTACCATTCTAGTCTCAGTTCAATATTTATATTTTATCTAATCACAATCCAAATAGCCATGGGTATTTTTAAGAGATGTTGGCACTGACAGACTTTCTAGGTAGTTTTATGGTGAACATTATAATGTATCAGCACGCCTGACAGAATTATACAAGTAAGCTTCCATGTCTTCTCTTCCTATTCTCCTTTACTAGCATGGCTGGGGTGGGTGGGAGGAGTATACTGTGGAAATGCTGTTGCAAAGAGAGATTTGCTGAAGGTAGTGATTTGTAGTTGTTCAGTGCCTTCTTGGAGATAATTTTATGTCTGTGGAAATGGCTGAGAAATTGGCCTGGATGTGAGCTGACAATTTAGAGATGGAAAGTTCTATATCCCATAACTAGCCTCTTGAGCTTTCCAGTTCCTTCCTATGGAGCACTCCTCCCACTTCCTAATCTCCGTAGATTTAATCTGCAGCACCTGGTAAGGAAAACTACTAACGGACATGAAAATGTCGAGCACCATACTAATGACACTTTCCTTAAAATCCAATACCATGCTCCTATATTTTGCAAGTGCACATTTCATATGTGCCCATACGCACTCAATTTCCATACGAAAGCCTAGTCCCAAGCTCATGAATGATTATCTGACCAATTCTCTAGTCATGCTCACTAGCCTTTGTGCCACTTGTGTAATATATAACTATTCCAAATGTATATTGCTAAAACCTTTTTCACATGCTGAATATATTCTCTTGTGGGTGAACATAATGTATGTAATGTTGGAGATTTACTGGGTAATTACAACCTCTAGTAGGGCTCATCTCGTCTCATATTTGCCATTTGGACTATTTCTAATTCTCATTCTGCTCTACTGCAGCGAGCAGCTGTCATGAAAATAGAGGGAAGGGTAGCAACTGCCTTACCTGTAAGAGGTTAAGCAATTCAAATAACCTAGTTGGCACCTGACCAGAAGGACCAATGAGGAAAGAAGATGCTTTCAAATCTAGTGTGGGGAGAAGGATTTGTTTGTTCTCTTTTGTTGTTCCCTCTCCGGACAGAGGGAGAAGCCAAGCAGGTACAATATCTCCTGAAAAATATACCTGGAATAATTCATCTAAAACCATATAAATTGTAAGTAGGGCAAGGAAATGTTAGGTTATCTTTTGTTTTGGGCTTGTGAATTTCCCTATGCTAGAAAGGTAGTATTATTCCTGTTTTTTGTAACTGAAGCTGAGCCCAGAGGGGAATCCTCTGTTTTTAAATCTTTTTTATTACCCTGTAAAGTTACCTTCCATCCTCATTTTGCAGGTGTGATTCTTGTACTTTTAAGAACCTGGTTGATTTCAGTATCCTGAAACAGTGTCTGGTCTGTGCTCACATTGCTAAGGCAATTGGTTGGTATATTATTCTCAAGCCCCCAGGAAAGGGGGTGAAGGGGTTTGGGGGGTATAGGGATTCCAAGTGACCCTTCCTTGAATTTTTGTGTAAATCACTTGGTGCTGGCAGCAATACCATCCAGGGACAAGGAAAAGAATTTGTGCCTTGGGGAAGCTTTAACCTTAACTGGTAGAATATAAGCTTAGGGGGTCTTTTATGCGGGTCCCCACATCTGTACCCCAGAGTTCAGATTGGGGGGGGGGGACCCTGACAGCAGCTAATGGCCTTTATGGATGCAAGGATATGAGGGAATTAATTCAAAGCTGCTTTTACAAAGCTGCTTTTTTTTTTTTAATCTGGCATGAGGACAAATGTACTGAGCAATTAATTGCTGGTGTAATTCTACTGAAGCTGCTAAAGTAACAGCAGTGACTATTTTGCCCTTTATTTTGAGACCCAGCAGAGCCAGTTTGGTAACCATAGGTCAAAGTCAGAATAAAACCCTGTAAAATCTAATGGTGTACTTGGCTAAATCACCAGCATTAAAATGCTGGCTGGGTTATTGCCCTATATTGCTGCTGATTTAGATAAGCAGACCTTCTATTTTTGTCCCTTTATAAACTCCCTTGCTGTATTGTTGCATCTGTGATGTTCACTTGCAGATAAAGGGCCTGATTTCAAAAGTGCTGAACCTGCAGAGTTTCTATAGATTTCAGCCAGAAATGCAGGTGTTCAGCATCTCTCACGGTCAGGCACCAAGTCATTTGACAGTTTACCCAGGGCAGCAGATCAGGACCTGGAGGTCAGATAGACAGGGTACACCTAGTTTGTAAATACCACCAGGACTTAAGTAGGAGCTAGGCACCAAGCAGCTTAGACAGTTTTGTGCATGCACTTTGGCAGAAATTTAGGCACCAGGGACTTTATTAGCAGAAACTTAGGTGTCTAGGAAATGTTGGCAACTACCATGTTAGGTGGCAACTGAGTGGGGATTTTTGAGGATCTACATTTTGGATTTAGGTACCTAAACCTTTGTGGATCTAGCTCTGAGCCTTCCTTGAATTTGCAGTTCCACACCCTCCTCTTTATGTTGAGCCATCCACTTGATAAATTGTATCTGCAACTGAGACTTCCTCTCATGACCACAAATACTTTGATTGAAAAAGCAGAAAGCGTCACTTATCCACTTACTGGATAAGTAACAAGGTTACTGTAATTATTAAGGTAAAATCTTCTAATTGAAACGTTCAGACTGCATGCTCTCTTTCACACTTGTAACCTTTTGTCAAATTAGAACTGGTTGCTGATATAATAATATACTTTTCTAAAGAACTGGCAGATCAAATAAGGAAAGTTTTTCTGTTGCCCCAAGCAATAATGTAAATATAGTTATGTAACCAGGAGGTCACTGACTAACAAAACATGATAAGCTGTTTTATTGGGCAAATAAAAGGATGAAGTATGACTTTAAATAGTCATAGCTATCACTTTAGATAGTAATAACTTTTTGCTTATGTGATAAAAACTGAAATATGATCAAATAAAGACATATGCTTGAGATGCGTATGACATACAAGGCTGAAAGTCAAGTACATAAGGATGGCCATACTGGGTCAGACCAAAGGTCCATCCAGCCCAGTATCCTGTCTACTGACAGTGGCCAATACCAGGTGCCCCAGAGGGAGTGAACCTAACAGGTAATGATCAAGTGATCTCTCTCCTGCCATCCATCTCCACCTTCTGACAAACAGAGGCTAGGGACATGATTCCTTACCCATCCGGCTAATAGCCATTAATGGACTTAACCTCCATGAATTTATCTAGTTCTCTTTTAAACCCTATTATAGTCGTAGCCTTCAGAACCTTCTCAGGCAAGGAGTCCCACAGGTTGACTGTGCGAAGAACTACTTCCTTTTATTTGTTTTAAACCTGCCCATTAATTTCATTTGGTGGCCCCTACTAAATAACTTTTCCTTATTCATTTTATCCGCACCACTCATAAGTCTATCATATCTCCTCTTTTCCAAGCTTGAAAAGTCCTAGCCTCTTTAATCTCTCCTCATATGGGACCTGTTTCCACTGAGAAGTGCTCTGTCCTATCCTCGTGTGCATCAATTTGATAAGCAGCTGTCTAATTTGGTAACTCATATTGCAAATTACAACACCCATTGACTTTACTGAGTCTTGGGGACTGTTATCAACTCTCAGGATTGGGTCCTTCCTTGCTGTTTAAGAAAGGGAGGGCCAGATTTTCAGCTGATATAAATCAGCATAGCTCCATTAAAATCTATTTCATCCTATTTCTAAGGATGAAACTTTCACTTAATATCACTCTAAGCAAGAACATACACAATGGTCAAAAGAATGATTTTATAGAAACTATAGTATCAGAAAAATGATATAAAGCAAGCATATGTGAAATTGGTTTCCTTTTAATATGTGGTTATGTTTAATATAAAACTATTTTGTCATCCTATTGAAAACAAAACATGGTCTCACTTACATACAGAAATTGCACCAATTGAACTAAATGTGGTTTCTAAATTGATTTAGTTCAATTGGTGCACTCTTGTGTGGACACAAACTGATTTAAGAGTGTCCACATACAAGAGTTGAATTGAGTTAGCCATATTGATTTAGTACTAGATTCGGTTAAATTGGTGCAATTTGTGTGCATAGACCAGTGCAAGATCTCACTTTTGTCCTCAACCTCAATGAAGACAATGGCAACATTCCATTGACTTCAGGGGAAGCAGGACCAGACCCCAAGCTTACCAAGCAGAGAACACTTCTTCACATGTTAATACTTGAATTGTGGTGTTGTGGGACAATGAAAATTATAACTATAAATCATTAGCAAAGGAGTACATTGTCATGTTTCTGGTGTTCATTCCTGAATACGCTCTTTTTTCCTTTGGCAGAGCATTTCAGTTTTAATGTTGAACGTACACCTCTCAGTGGCCAAAAGAAGCTAATGCAATTATCAAGGAAATTATGTGTAAAGAGCTTATGCAGTACTGTATTTAAATAAGAAAACAATCTTCATTCCTCTCTTAATGTTGCCTGCAATTAACGGGTCAATGTGTTAAGTTTGCTCTGTTTGACTTTTTAGGAATCATTTCAAAATCAGTACAAAAATATTTGGAATGTTGCAGAACAGCAGAAAGTTTTGCTTTGTTGTGGTGGTGACTGTGGACTGCGTGCTGTTAGGGAGGTGGATATTTTATCAGGCACAATAACAATACTTGTTTACTTCACCCACCTTCGTTCATATGTCATGTCTTTTACAGGACAACCTTCAGAGAAGCTTTCACAGAACTCTTCAACGTCTGCCTAAGCCACGTTAATCTCCTTCGCCATCACAAGGGCTCCATGTTTATCACAGGCACCCTACATTCCACGACTTTCTACAACCTGTGTGACGTCTGCAGGGGCCAGTGTAGTTGACCCCAGGGCCCCCTAAGCAGCTGGCTCCAGGGACAGCTACACCAGCCGCTGCTCGAGCGGCCCCGGCAGTGGCGGTCTGCTGGCCCCTGCAGCTGGTGCCTCTGGCCCCGGGCAGCCCTCTGGCCCCGGGCAGCCCCCTGCCCCGCAGCGCCCCCTAGCCATTCGCGATGGCAGGTCCAGTAGTGCACAGCTAGAGGCTATCGCTTCTTCAGAAGAAAACACACCCTCCGCCATCCCCCACAAGCGCCGGGTTTTGGAAGCGTTCGGGCAGCTGTGAGAGCGTCTCGCTCAATACATTCCCCCCCCCCCCCAGTCTGCTCACACCAGCCGCACTCCCCACCCCAGAGCCGCTATCCCAGCGCTTCAGGGCCGCTCCACGCCGGCTGTTGTACGAGCCTTAAAGCGGGGTTAGCGGCACTAGGTGCTAAGATTGTTGCCCAATGCCAGCCTCCTCCTGCGGGCGTTCCGAAGCTCCGGGCCAATCAGGCGGGCGCACTGCCGGCGGGGACCGTTGGGGTTCGCTCTGCGTCTCGTGGCGGAGGCGGAGCCTGGGCCCGAACCGCTGCTAAGCAACGGGGCTTCCTTCTACACAACAGCCCCTCCCCCTCCCGCCGGCAAGTGGGCCCCAGGGGAGCTGGGGGGAGCGTGCGTGTGAGCGGAGCCCCCGAGCCAGGAGGAGCCGCAGACATGGGCAGCGAGCAGGTGAGGGCGGGGGACAGGGGCTTGGGGGCGATCTCCCCACGCCTGCTCAGCGGCTTCCATCGCCGCTCTGCCCCATGCCCCCTACAGCGACCCCGCAGCCCTGTGCTGACCGCCGCCCCTACTGACCTCCGCCTGCCCCCCCAGCAACTCCCGGCCGCGCACTGAGCCCCGCCCTCCCTCTCCCACATTGACCCCCTGCTCCGCTACAGCGACCCTCGCACTCAACTGACTTCTCCTCTGCCCCCAGAGCGACCCCCGGCCCCGCACTGCCCGCTCGACCTGCACTGCTCTCCCCGACCACCAAAAGCAACACCCGGCCCCGCGCTGGCCTCCTGCCTTTACTGACTGCTGCACCCCATTGCCCCCACCTGCGCCACACTGAGCTCCCTCCCTGCCACCATGTTGCACCCCCCCAACGCCCCCAGAGACACCCCTGCACTGACCTGCCGCATCCTGCACTCACTTTCCTGGGCCAGCTACAGCTATTTCCCCACCATGTCCCCCTACCTTCCGCAGTGACCCCCTGCCTCTGTGCTGACTTCACCTCCCGGGCCCTGCACTGATGTCACCCTCCACTCCACAATGATTTCCCTGCTGTTGCAATAACCTACCTCAGTGATCCCTTTGCCACCATGATGACCTTGTTATTGCTGCTGCAGCCTCTAGGAACCCACCACCACTATTGTGGTGACCTCTTGTGCCCACTGCCATCACCACTTGGCGTTACTCTTACTGCTACCTTGTTCACTTCATGCTCCTGCTACAGTTGCCATAATGACTGTATACGTACTGGTCACCGGCTCTATCTTTGTATCACTTCAGCCAGGCTTGTATCGCTAGCACTATCTCATTTATATCACAACACCCAAATGTGATGAGATTTCAGTGCGTAATCAAATGTTGCCATGTTTCATCAGATTTTTTTTAAACAGAGTAAATGTGCATGATATTTTACAAATAGAATAAGACATGTGCCCTACACCTATAAGTTTAGGATAGGGAGACAATGGGTACCAGTAGGAAAGAGCGAGGGGAGTTATAACTATGAAGAACAAGGTGTTAAGGATTTAAGGAAGAGAGAAGAGGTGCTTGGTTTAGGGTTGTGCACATAGCTCCTTATCCTGCAGAGATTTATGCATGGGCTTAACTTTACCAGTGAAAATAGTCCTAAATTCAATAGTACTACTACTCACTGTGCAAAAGTTACGTACATGCATAAGTCTTTGCAAGATCAGGACCATAGGGAGTATTGTAACCTCTTCCCCTCCACCTGGTAACTCAATATAAGACAAGCCAGAATAAGACCTAGAGTGTTTGTTTTTCAAATAGCCTGATAATAGAATCATAGCAACATATGCAGAATTTGTGCATACTTTTAAACAGAGGAGGGCATTCTTTTACTTCAGTATTTTGCTTATGTATGGTTTCAGCCTAGTTGTTACTTATATTTATGCTAATCTAGCATATGTAGGGGGTTTTCTTTTGAACTAGATGGAAATTTTTTATATTTTGGCTTAACTAAACAGACTCGATTAAATTTTTTGAAATGACTTGTTTTTCCTCTCTGACATTTACTTAAACACGCATACTGTTTGAGTAACAGAGCAGGTGGTATAACCATATTTGTTGAAGGAGACTTTAACATATTCATCTCATTAGATGAATTGTTGATTGTAGGATGATATCCTCTAGGAAAATGAAAGTGCAGTGTCTGTGCTCTGAATTCTTTTAAATGAGGTATTCAAAAGTGATATAATCCTCCTTGCAGCTGTTCATATAATTTTAAAATTAGTTTTGAAATGTAAACATAAACTGACATTTTGTTTCTGGGTTGCTGTTCTTACAGCATTTTTAAGGGGCAGAGCTTTCTCTAAAGTCATTATAAAATGTATTACATGATAAACTGCAGAAACAAGTTCGACGATAGCTTGGTACAGATTGCTGCATATAGGGAATTCTTATATGAGGGAGGGAGCATGAACATTTTAAGATTAAATTTATTTTCAGAATTATGCAGGGTATAAATGCTGCATATATAACAGAGTGCTGATTTGCAACTTCAGCTATGAATGTTAGCAGGTGGCTCCATAGTGAAATTATATACCTAAATATCTGTTAAAGATCATCTCACACAATCAAGATTAAATAGAAAGATGATGAATATTAAAATAATTCCACTATAACCCACATATTCAGGGATTTCTGGGGTTTGGTTTATTATAGTAAATATACACAGCAAACTGGATAAGGAATAGTGAGGCATACATTTTTTCACTATAACTGAATATTGGATTTAGCCCATGCATGGCACTGTCAGCACTTATCTGGTGGCATTATCAGTTTAACTTTTTACATAAAAAAATATTCTGTACTACCTTGCTCTTTGTGTAATTATTTACACTGGTGGCAAGGTCCTGGAAAAGATAAAGATGGGTAGGGCCTGGATCTTTCTGATTGCCCCGGCGTGGTCCAGGAGGCATTGGTACAGGACCTTCACGAGCCTGGTGGTCACCCCGCTTCGTCCGTTACCGTCCCACCCGGACCTGTTCTCTCAGGACCAGGGCTGCCTTCTCCACCCCAACCTAGCGGCACTCCACCTCACAGCATGGCTGTTCAATCGTTAGGCTGGGAGGAAAGGACGTGCTCGGAAAGGGTTCAGCGTGTCCTCTTGGAAAGCAGGTGGCCCTCCACGTGCTGAGCTTACTTGGCAAAGTGGTCTTGGTTTTCCCGATGGGTGGCTGAATGGGGCGTCTCCCCCATGGCTGCCCTGATCCAGCTCATTTTGGACTACTTCCTTCACCCTAGAGCCCAGGGCCTGGTGCCATCACTGTCAAGGTGCACTTGGCAGCCATATTGGCCTTCCACCCGCCGGTGCAGGGGCACACAGTATTCTCCCATGCCATGGTTGGCCGATTCCTTAAGGGATTGGATCGTCTCTTCCCGTACGTTAGGCCCCCGGTCCCGCAGTGGGACCTGAACTTGGTGTTGACCCGGCTGATGGGTCCCCCGTTTGAGCCACTAGCTACGTGCTCCTGGTGATACCTCTCGTGAAAGGTAGCCTTCCTGGTAGCGATCACGTTGGCTAGGCGGGCCCTGACGTCTGAGCCCTCATACACAGAGTTCCATAAGGATAAGGTCCAGCTCCGCCCACATCCTTTGTTCGTCCTGAAGGTGGTCTCCGCCTACCACATGGGTCAGGACATTTTCCTGCTAGTCCTCTGCCCCAAGCCCCATGTATCCAGTGAGGAGTGCCAGCTCCACTCACTGCATGTGAGACAGGCTCTGGCTTTTTACCTGGAGCGGACTAAGCCATTCAGGAAGTCTTCGCAGTTGTTCATCGCCTCGGCCAAACACACGAGGGGTCGGCAGATCTCCACTCAGCGGCTCTCCAACTGGATCACCTCGTGCATCCATACCTGTTATGACCTGCCGGGAATCCCTCTACCGTCCATTGTGAGGGCATACTTGACTAGGGCGCAAGCCTCTTTGGTTGCCTTTTTAGCCCATGTCCCCATTCAGGACATTTGCAGGGCTGCCACATGGTCTTCAGTTCACACGTTCACCTCGCATTATGCGATTGTCTCCCAGACCAGGAAAGACGCTGGGTTCGGCAGGGCTGTGGTCCATCCCGAGAATTTGTGAACTCCTACCCACCTCCAACCGATATAGCTTGGAATCACCTATTGTGGAATACACATGAGCAATCACTCGCAGAAGAAAAGACGTTTTCTGTAATTGGTGTTCTTCAAGATGTGTTGCTTATGTCTATTCCACATTCTACTCTCCTTTCCCTGTCAGAGTTGTTTGGCAAGAAGGAACTGAAGGTGGGGGGAGTGCACAGCGCCCCTTATACCGCAGCATGGAGGGCGCCACTCCAGGGGTTGCTAGGGGCGCTCCGCTACGGGTACCGCTAGGGGAAAAGCTTCTGACACAGGTGCACGGGGTGAGCACGCACACCACTGTGGAATAGACTTGAGCAACACATCTCTAAGAACACCAGTTACGGAAAAGGTAACTGTAACTGTCTTTTCTCACACAAAACTTATGGGGGAAAGAGTCTGCAGTAACGTGTGCTGATTTCATAATGCAGAGGGGTAACTTCCTTCATGAATGTTCCTGGCTGACAGCATGGCTCATGGAAACTTTGTTGCCCCAAGGCTGAAACAAGATGTGGGGACTGCACAGCAGTGTTGAAGAGGTGCAGATGCAAGATCTGTGTGGATCTCAAGGGCTTATAGGTGAACCATCAGCTACTTGTATTGGTCTAGGGTGAAAAATCCAGTCCTGTGGTGGAAGAATTGTTTTTTTCACTCTGTAATTTTTCCTTTGCTATTCTGTCCTTTTAAAAGCTTCTCCAGGTTTGGAAAATTTGGAGTGAAAAATTGAAGAACCAAAAAAAAAACCAACCAGAAAAAGTGAGGGGGAAAAAACTCCATATAACATCATTAATTGGGTTGCAGTCAGTGGAAAAAGGGAAATAAAGGGATAATCAATGTGGAAAATTGTTTTATTTTCTGATGTAAAATCAGAACATTTGGGAAAAACTGAAAGTACTTTGCAAGAGTTTTTGGTTTAGAAAAAAGACCATTTTCCATCAAAAAAGTTTTGAATGAAAATTTTTGACCACTAGTTTATGATGATAATTGGATTAATCGGTGTCAAACGGGGGAGGTAACAAAAGCCCACAGGCAAATATAAAAATGGTGATCTTAACAGAGGTTTAGATGAAAAACAGTAGGGTCATAGGAGCAACAAGAGGGAAATCAGTGAGGGAATCTGCTCAAAATCTTATATATTTATACAGACTGGTGATCTGCTAGGTCACTCCAATCCTTGACTCCGGGAGCCAGCCTAACCCTACTTTGCTGTAAAATCCCCCGCTCCCGAGATGTTCATGCACAGCCTCTAGCATGTAAGCTGCTACATGTAAGTGAGTGAGCCCTTTTGGCCAGCCACTGCTTGGATTTTGCAACCGAATTACACTAGCTAATATCTCCAGTCCTAGACACAACCCTAGGAACCTCTGTCTTGCAGTTTCCAGTTATGTCCATTGTACTCTGCAAGCTTATAGGAGTTTGTTAATTTAACAAATAAATTGATATGTACCAGGCTTGTTATCCCATCTCTGACATGCTTCAAACCAAACGCACGGCTTCAGGTAGAATAAACAAATTTATTAACTACAAAAGATAGATTTCAAGTGATTATAAGACAAAGCACAAGTCAGATTTGGTCAAATGAAACAAAAGCAAAATACATTCTAAGTTGATCTTAACACCTTCAGTGCCCTTACAAACTTAGATGCTTCTCACCACAGGCTGGCTGGTTGCCCTTCAGCCAGGCTCTCCCCTTTGATCAGCTTTTCAGTCGCGTGGTGGTGGTATCTGTAGATGGAGGTGGAAGAGAGAGAGCATGTCAAGTGTCTCTTCCTTTTATCTGTTCTTTCTTCCCTCTTGGCTTCCCCCCCCCTTCAGAGTCAGGTGAGTATTACCTCACCACAGTCCCAAACTATCCAAGGGAAGCGGGGGTTACTCACTTGAGAGTCCAACAGATTGCTGCCTAGGCCAGTGTCCTTTGTTCCTGTGAGACTGGGCTGGGTTTGTCCCATACATGCCCTGGTGAGGTGTGAACTGCCCCTCTTCTCCTGGAGAGTTTTGCCTGGGCTTGTTTTAAGCCATGATGACACATTTTCAGCTTCATAACTATATACATGAAATTACAACCTATAACATTACTATAACAACAATGCTCAGTGCATCATGAACCTTCCAAAGACACCCAACATGACAAACTTTGCATTGGATACCCCACAATCATATTATAATGATGAACATGGGGGTGCAAGGTGTTCCCCTGAGGTACAGAGCATCACAGAAGGAGGAATAGGAAGAGACCAGTATGACTTCATCAGAAGCTCTTTAATAACTGGAAAATCCTACAAAATGTGGATCTATGGACAAATTGCCAAGGAGGAGTACAAAATAATAGCACAAACATGTAAGAACGAATCAGAAAGGGTAAAGCGTAAAATGAGTTACACCTAGTAAGGACATCAAAGGCAATGAGAGGTTCTTTAAATACATTAGGAGAAAGAGAACGATGAAGGAAAGTGTAGATACTTTTTGAGGAAGGAGAGCTAGTAACTGATGACATCAAGAAAACTGAGGTGCTTAATGCCTATTTTGTTTCAGTCTTCACTAAAAAAGTTAATGGTGACTAGAGACTCAACACAATTAATATTAATAACAAAGGGGAAGCAATGCAAGCCAAAATAAGGAAAGAACACGTTAAAGAATATTTAGATACGCTAGATCAGGGGTCGGCAACCTTTCAGAAGTGGTGTGCCACGTCTTCATTTATTCACTCTCAGTTAAGGTTTCATGTGCCAGTAATACATTTTAACGTTTTTAGAAGGTCTCTTTCTATAAGTCTATAATATATAACTAAACTGTTGTATGTAAAGTAAATAAGGTTTTTAAAATGTTTAAGAAGCTTCATTAAAAATGAAATTAAAATGCAGAGCCCCCGCCAGACCAGTGGCCAGGACCTGGGCAATGTGAGTGCCATTGAAAATCAGCTCACGTGCCGCCTTCGGCACCCGTGCCATAGGTTGCCTACCCCTGCGCTAGATGTATTCAAGTCAGCAAGGCCTGATGAAATTCATCCTACTGTACTTAAGGAACTAAACTAGCTGAAGCAATCTTGGAACTGGTTGCACTTTTCTTTGAGAACTCCTGGAAAAAGGGTAAGGTCCCAGAAGACGGGAGAAGAGCAAACTCAATACATATCTTTAAAAAAGGGAACAAAGAGGACCTGGGGAATTATAGACCAGTCAGCCTGACTCTGATACTATGACAGGGGTCGGCAACGTTTGGCATGCGGCTCGCCAGGGTAAGCACTCTGGCGGGCCGGGTCCGTTTATTTACCTGCTGACGCAGCAGGTTCGGCCGATCGCGGCCCCCACTGGCCGCGGTTCGCCATCCTGAGCCAATGGGGGCGACGAGAAGTGGCGTGGGCGAGCGATGTGCTGGCCGCGGCTTCTCGCCGCCCCCATTGGCCCGGGACGGTGAACCGCGGCCAGTGGGGGCCGTGATTGGCCGAACCTGCCGCGTCAGCAGGTAAATAAACGGACCCAGCCCGCCAGGGTGCTTACCTGGGTGTCTGAAGGCATTTTCTCCCCTAGGGTGAAACCTGAACTGCTGTGTCCCCTTACCTCTCCAGCCTGGGATGCCTTTTACACTGCATTGCTAGTGAACAGCAAACCTCTCCAGGCTTTGATCGCTCACAGCAGCTCTCATTCAAAGTCAGTCCCAGCTGAGTAGATGAATTCTACACCCAGCCACCCTTGAATAGATACAGAGCAACACGCACATATCCCTCAGTCCCAGCCTTGCCCCCCAGAAATATGCATCTTGTACTGTTGAGTAGCCCACTGGACCACAGAAGCTCATAAATTAGTCCATCATTCCAATAAAGTATAATAAATGTGTACCAGACATGTTGTCTCAAGTGGAGGCTTCCCAAACACTTCAATCCAAATACATTGGTTTAGATAAAACAATAAACAAATTTATTAACTAGAGAAAGATAGATGTTAAGTGATTTGCAAGTGATAAAATAAAAATCATAGTTACAAAAGAAGTAAAAAGATAAACATGCAAGCTAATTCCTAAACTTTACCAAGGCTAATATGTTTAAAAGTAAAAAGGTTTTCTCTCACCCAAAAGCTTCCAACAGTCTGTACTGGATAGAAAAAACCTCCAGGCCAGGACCACTCTCCCCCAGTTCAATGATGCACCTTTGTCTTTCAAGAAATCTTGCTGCCATGAGTAGAGATGGGGGAGGAGAGGTGTCTAAAGGCATTTTCTCCCCTTCTTATATTCTGACCCTTTGTCCTGGAAAAGTCTTTGCTGGATCATGGGGTCAGGCAGTTCCATGGTATATGTGAGCTGCCAACTGTCCTTTCTGATGAATTGTAAATTTCTTGTTTACAATTCCCCTGCTGGTGAATATCCAATTAAGCAGATGATGGTCTTTTAGCACCTAGATGGCATGCCAGTGTGCCTCTGTCTTTGAGAAAATGGTCTGATAACGTTACCTAGAACTACAACATATTTCACTAACAATCATGGCAACATCTCACAATTTTATATGCAGTGATGTTACACACATTTCAGCAGGATAATAATATTCAGCAGATGTGCGTTTTCAAATGATACCTCACAAGGCATACTTTGTACACAATATATCATAATCGTATAACAGGGGTGAACATGGGGCACAGTGTGTCACAGATACCCTGAAAGATACTGGAACAAATTATGAAACAATCAGTTGGTAAACCCCTGAAGGAATATATGGTTATAAGGAATAGCCAGCATGGATTTGTCAAGAACAAATCATGCCAAACCACCTAATTTCCCTCTTCGACAGGATTACTGGCCTAGTGGATAGGGGGGAATCAGTAGATGTGATATATATCTAGATTTTAGTAAGACTTTTGACACAGTCCTGCATGGCAATTTCATAAGCAGACTAGGGAAATGTGGTCTAAATGAAATTACTGTAAGGTGGGTGCATAGCTGGTTGAATGACCGTACTTGGAAAGTAGTTATCAATGGCTCATTGTCAAACTGAAAGGGAATATATAGTGGAGTCCTGTTTGGGTCAGTCCTGGGTCTAGTGCTATTCAATATTTTCATTAATGATTTGGATAATAGAGTGGTGAGTATACTTATAAGATTTGTAGATAACACCAAGCTGGGAGGGGTTGCCAGGTTTTAGGAGGACAGGATTAGAATTCAAAATGACCTTGACAAATTGGATCTGAATTCAAAAGATGAAATTTAGTAAAGACAAGGATTCGAGCACCCGCCGGGAACTGTGAAAGTCAGCACCTCTGTTTTGAGGCCCCTTGCAGCTCTACGTTTCTGAGAGTCTGTGATAAACATAAAAGGCAGCATAGGGTTGTTTCTGTTATGTTGTGTATATGTTGACAAAATATTACTATGAATGCTTGCTGGTACAAAGCGACTCTTTAAGTGTATGTTTACAGTACAGCTGGCAGTGTACCTCCCAGCTCTAGGTAGACAGACTTGTGCTAACTCTGCTTGTGCTAGCATGCTAAAAATATACAATGTGGACGTTGTACCATGGGTGGCAATTTGGCTAGAGACCTGAGCTCAGCTCCAGGTGGGCTTTGACTCATGTGACTAGCCTGAGCCTCTTCCCATCATGCGGCTAGGATTGCCACCTCTCGGGTACAAAAAAACCAGGATATCTGGGATGATCCTGAGTCCATAACAATGCACAGCTGGCATGATGTACTGATCACCCTTACATATTTCCTGGGACAGCCAGTAGTGTGTACTGAACACCCTGAAAGATTTCCTGGGACCGCTACCTCAGAAAAGGGACAATCCTGGGAAAACCCAGACAGGTGATAACCCAGGCCGCTACAGCCACACTGAAGAGTTCGCACAAGTCTGTCTACCCAGGCTCCCAGCTGTATGTATGCTCCCAGCCACAGAGTAGTCATAGCTTTAGAAACTATCATCTACAGAGAATAGGGGAAATGAAGTGAGTGTATTTGTGAAAATTATTGGACAGAAAACAAAATTATAGTATAAATCATAAGTTTTAGCATGCTTAGAAGTTTAGTTTTACTAGTTTAAATATTTATATAATTTATTTTGTTTTTGTTCTTTTTTGTAGCCCAGACCAACTGGGAAAGGAAAATTATTGAAAACGACTGTAAAATTTTTGCCACAGTTGGCTCAGGTAATATTTTTGTAATTTTTTGTTTTAACAACTTTTTATTTTTAAACATGCAGCAAAGCATGGGAGATCCCGCAGAGAAAACTGGACCTCATTGCCATGTATACATTGGAAACAACAAGGCTTTACATATATGTACAAGAAATATTAGGAAAACAATTAAACTAGTTAACTTAGATGAGCAGAAAATATTGAAAAGAATAAAAGCTACAGACGAAAGCTATAAAATAAATGTTATAGAAAAATTGGAATATAATTCATTCTGTATCTTCTACCTGGAGCATCCTTCAATCCTCAGCCCTTTCTCCAGGGGAAAAAAACAGGACTCTAGCTAGGAAGATTTCTTTCTCCCCTTTCACTTCCTTCTTGTGCTTTTTAACTACCTTCTCAGCTGATGGGATAATTAACCCCTTAGTTCATCAGCTGACAGTCTGATTAGGTAATTACATCTTCTACCCTTCAATCAGGGCTTGTGGGGAATTAGCTATTGGCTATCAGTAATCTGTCACAGTATGTTTACGCTATCTAGGAGATGTGATTCCCAGCATGGGTAGACTTGTACTAGCTCACTCAAGCTAGCATGCTAAAAATAGCAGTGTGACCATTACAGCACAGGCAGTGGCTTGGGCTACCTGCCTGAGTCCAAGCCCACCTCACTCCCTGGGTCCAAGCTTGGGCGGCTAGCCTGAACCACTGCCCATACTGCAATGTCCACAATGCTATTTTTATTGTGCTAACTCATGGTGAGCTAGCATATCTGTCTATCTGCACTGGGAATCAAACCTCCCAGTTGCAGTGTAAACAGTCACTAATAAGGTTTCTTAATTCTTGAATATTGTTGCCCCTTGAAAAGATAAGGGCAATGCTTTTGAGTATTGTGGGGTCAGTGTAGTTAAGGCTGAGAAGCCATTTCCTTTACAAACATATTTCCAGGGACATTGGTCTGGGAATAATAATAAAAAAAATTCTAGGCTGAAGGAGCTGTTTAAATAAGTTACGCTTAAGAAAGGTAGTACTGGATTCTTGTAAGCAGTGTGAGATTTGCTAAGCTACTAATGGCTGAATATTGTACATTATGTTATCTTGCCATGGAGTTAGGACCCCCAAAATGGGCAAGAACTAGGAAGGGAAGCCTTTTGTTTGTGTTAAAAAAGCAACAAAACAAAAACATTGAAGGGGATAGGTACCCTGGATCCCAAATAGTATTTTTTGGGAGCAGCAGTTACATAAATTGATTGTAGATTTCACCTGGGAGAAACTGTTGATATCTACCATACTCCACCAGAAAAAGATTCTATTAAACCACTTTTCCCCTATTTTCTTAGCTTTTGCTTTTTTTTCCATATCGATCTCATCTTCATAAATGTCTGGGGTCTGTCTTTGTAGTGGGTATATATTGTACTGTTAACTTATTCCAAAAATTAGTAATAATTTATAATAGGCATAAACATAATATTTTATTCTGGGTTTCTGAATGATTATCTCCTGTTTTTAGACAAAAATAGGGAATTTGGTTTATTTTTGTGTTGCTTTGTTACTATTATTCTATGTTATGGGTCTGCTGTTTTCTTTTGTAATTTATTGTGTTTTTAAGCGTGTGTCAAAGACATGTAGCTGTCTCTTGCTATTGTTATTTTATAAAGCTTAAGAATAAAATATTTATTTCAGGTAAGCTCTAAGCCACAGTGGCAGCAAGCTTCTCCTTCATTTCATCTGAGACAAGAACAGAAAGATGATGAGCCAGATCAATTTATTGTCAAAAATGAGCTCTCACCTGGTAAGATTACCACTCCGTAGTTAATGAAAAAAATAATGTAAAATTGAGTTAATGCAAGATTATAGAGTTAGGAGGATAGAATTTTATTCCCAGATTGCAGCAGTCTTCCTATACGATCTCAGGCAAGTCACAATCTTTATGTGCCTCATTTTTTTCCTTTGTAAAATGGGTACAATGATACTTACCTATCTTACAAACATGGGGCAGGTAAATTCAGTAATGTTTGTAAAGTGCCATAATCACCTTGGATGAAGAATGCTGTAGAAGTGCAAAATATTGTTTATTATTTTATTAGTATTTTAGGTCTGGAAAAGTGATTTGCCTGGTTAGTACAACATTGTTCATTTAACATTTTCTTTATCAGAAAATAAATAGTTCCAGCTGCTAGCATATGATTGTACATTACCGAAAAGCCATTAGTTTAGGAAATGGAATGTTTGCCATAAAACTAGTCAAACAGCAAAGAGAATCCTTACAATATTTGCATATTTTAATATACTTCACTTAAAAGTTTGTGTTGAGATCTAGCATAAAAAGAGTTTATACAATAATGTAAGTTTCCAAAAAGTCAGATTAATTTTTAGTATATCTGAATATTAGAAATCCTTAATTGAAATTCTTCGTACTGTTTTTTCTTATCAAGTATCCTTTGAACCAGAATATTTGCTTTAAAAATTGATTTATTTGTGTTGTACAAAATAATTTAACTTAATTTCTCCTACTTTTCATATTAGTAAATTATGGAACCAGTCTTACTTTTATTGAAGGCAATGGAAGAACTGTTAGTGACTTCAGTGGTACAGAATTGTGTTGTTTGATTTTTTTTTTAAATGTAAAAATCAGTACAGTAATCAGTGAAATGTTGCATACAGTCAATGGATGGAATTCGGGCCCCAATGTTGAAATCAGTGGAGCCAGAATTTCACTCCATAACTACAAAAGAAATATAGTTAGAATATAGATTTACTTTAGCAGTTAACAGAAATGGGATTCTGTATCCATGATTAAAAAAAAAAGCCACACGTCAAGAATACT
The DNA here is from genome assembly GCF_013100865.1 of Trachemys scripta elegans. NCBI lineage: Eukaryota > Metazoa > Chordata > Testudines > Emydidae > Trachemys > Trachemys scripta. Next base: position 53,300,197 of record NC_048308.1, on the reverse strand, counting down.
TGGACCCATTCACAGGAAATAAAATTAAGAAATATTTTGAAATAGTAACTTTACAGATCTAGAAATAGATTTTATAGAAATATTCTTTAACAGTTTATACAGTACAATCAGGTATTAGTTTTGTTTCATTAATTTTGCTGCAAATGATGTAGGGTGTGATCCTGAAGGATGCTGAGAAATCTGAACTTTCATTGAAATAAATGTGAGTTGAGAACTCTCAGAATCTTTAGAGGGTACACAGCACATTGCATATTTGGGCTCTTAGTATGCAACTTGCATATATATATTTCATGCAAGGAGAATATTTGGAGGAGAGGAATAAGAGACGCAAGATACAGGACTCTGCGGTTAATGAACCAGTTGCTGGAACATCAACTTCTAAAGCGCGGAGCAGCTATCATCCAAAAAAAGATCGTGAAAATTTCAGAAGTACTCTTGTTAACATCATCATGTGAGTTTTCTTGTGTTTGTATAAATGCATTTTTCCCTTTTCAAAGTTGAAATGAAATTTTAAAAAATGGTAATATAACAAAAAGTTTAAGATTGCAAGACAGTAACAGATTATGTACATCTCTACTCTGATATAACGGGACCCGATATAACACAAATTCAGATATAACAGTAAAGCATTGCTCTGTGGGGGCTGGGCTGCGCACTCCGGCGGATCAAAGCAAGTTCGATATAATGTGGTTTCACCTATAACGCTTTAAGATTTTTTGGCTCCTGAGGACAGCGTTACATCAGGGTAGAGGTGTATATGAATGCAAAAAATGACCCCCGTTTAAGAAATAAAAACTACCAGGTAAGATGCTCTTCTCTATACTTCTCTTGATTCCTCTAAAATTGGGAGGATATACGAGTAATTTATGAACTGCGCAGACTGGGACTTAGCCATATCATTCTTTTGGGGAACGAAAGGGCAGGTATTAGAATTTAGATTAAGAGTAGATTTGGCAGCTGGAGTTTATCAGGTGATCAAAATCTTTAAGATTTGGGTTGGATTCAGCAGGGAATGTGTGATGGATTCAGGCTGCTTATTAGTTTTTCAGAAAGTGCTTGTTCACTCCTATTTGAAACATTATTTGAAGTGTGATAAAATTACCCAGAAATGCACATCCTGACAGTTTTTATTGCTCATGTGACACTTTTTAAGCATAATTATTAGCTGAGCTTCACCTTAGTTTCATAACTTGGACAGAAAGCTGTGATTGTGGACACTGGTATTGTTAAAACAACGTGGAGTCCAGTGGCACCACTCCATGCATCTGAAGAAGTGGGTTTTTTACCTACGAAAGCTTATGCCCAAATAAATCTGTTAGTCTTTAAGGTGCCACAAGACTCGTCGTTGTTTTTCTGGATACAGACTAACACAGCTACCCCTCTGATATTAGTATTATTAAACTGCATTTAGAATATTCCCAGTTGACTAACTGAAGACACACTTGTTATTTTATAATACAGCAAGGAGTGATATCCAGGAGCGTCTGGAAAATGTCTGTATATCAGCAGTTCGTGAATCTGGAAGATTTTTAAATTTGTTTTGTCATTTTTATTCTCTAATGAGAAATGATTTTCCAAAAAAAGATAATTACTAAATTATTTTAGTGTAAGGATGTGTCACTATAATTAAAATGGATCTTTAAAATATTTTAAAGTTATTTTAAAATCTTAGTAAGATGCCCTGAAGCTTGTGCTACTCCAAAATCTTTTCCTTCTTGGGTAAATACCTCAACCTTTACAATGCCCTGAAGATGTTTATAAAAGACATGTTTTGTGTTTTGTTTCTTAAATATTTAGCAGTTTGGAGACAGTTTCTGGGTCATTGACCATTTTTTATCTGGCTGCACAGATGCAGAAGTGCCCACAGCATGACTGACAACATTTTATTGCCATAAATGAACCATTATTATATGGTAAACTGTGGAATAAAACTATCCTTCTGATAAACCAATCCCCAAAATGAAAAGAACTGGTTTGATAAATCCTGTTACTTAACATAATCTGGAAATTTTGTAAACTAAATATATTATAAATATTATTTTTTCTAACTGAATATATTCTCCATTATGTGTTTCTGCTGCTAAGGTGAGTATGAGATGGACTATTTCACAGCCAAATACTGGTACAAAAATATTGACAAATTCAATCAAACAGAAAGCCAGAATCTAATCCCGTAGTTTAGCATAAAGCAAACAAACAAACAAAAATGTATGGGTTAGAATTTACTAACTGTGTAAGTATAAAAAAATTTGACTAGCAAAGTGCAATTATAATAACAAAGTTGTGGCAATGTTGGATAATGAGGGACATATCTCCTCTTGAGGAGCTTTCTTGTTTTCTTTAATATTGTCAACTAATTGCAATGGACTAATTTAAATGACTTGTTAGAATATATTTAACATTCTCATAATTGTAAGACCATTTTTTCACAAACCATGGGTTTGAGTCTGCCAACTTTACCTATATGAATAGTCCTTGCTAATATGACTAGTCCCTTGATTTGAAAGAAATTACTAAATAAAGATACCTTAACTGATATTCTAGAAGTATTTCCTGCTTAAATCTTACAATTAGATTTGTTTTCAAAATATGGTCAATATGCACAACAGTTCCCTATGCACATTAAAGGCAGAATTGAACACTACACCTGTGAAACCTTAAAGAAAAGGTATTTAGTAAACTATTCCATTGTCTGAAAAAATATTTGGGTCCATACAGAATTCTTGATTATACTTATGATTCAGTTGGTGGCAGGCATCATTCTTTTGACCACTACTGAGATATGATATGGTATCTTTTAGAGATGCCAATACAGTTTGTCTGAATAACATAGTGCATAGTACTGACACAAGGTGGGTGAGGTAATATCTTTTATTGGACCAACTTCTGTTGGTGAGAGACACAGAGCTGTGTACACCCAAAAGCTTGTCTCTGTCACCAACAGAAGTTGGTCCAATAAAATATATTACCTCTAATATTCTGAGACCAGCATGGCTGCAACAACACTGCATAATGCATATTATGTCATTTTTGTTTTGTTAGGCAGCAAGACTTTACTCTGCAACAGCCTGTTTCACTAGATGAAACCCAGTCTCCAAGAATGGGTTCTCCCACGCCCATAGAGAAAGACATTTTGGTAATTAAGACAGTGTTGTTTGCAGTATTATTATAAATGATTGCTTTTTATTTCACTGAAATAGTGATAAGGTGACTAATATTCTGAATTTGTATGGTGGTAGGCACTTTAATTGATATTAGTTTTATTTTGGCATACAGTACAGAGGTTTTATTGTTGAGAATTTAGAATAACTATTTTTTTATAATTTGGTCACAAATCCTCTACATTTAAGTCAATTTTAGTTTGCTCTTTTGTTTTGTTTTTAAGTGGCCATATTCTTTTTGACAATGAAAGTATGTGTATGATGGAAAACCTGCAGGCAGTAGTATGCTGAGAGAGTTGACCTTCCTTACTGTTTCACTACTAGAAAGTTAAGAAGACACTGCTTTTTAGACACCCTGACTAACATCTGTGAGGGGTATAAAGGGGAATTGCCATGGGGGAAACGGGTTTGAGACACAAGTATGTATGTAACAATGTGTATCTACTCAGACCAAGCAATGTGTTGTACCCTCAAAAGTTATTCCTACTTTTAGCAGGAATAGAATTCACAAGAGGACTATATTTTGGGTTTGTTTCAGTTAGAAAATACTATATGTCATTTCTGCTTTTGTAACATAAAAATGTGCCTATTTGTGGAGAGATTATGCCGCTTTCCTTCCTTTGGCCAGAATTAGGCACTGATTTATTACTATACCTATTTATATGAATCAAACCATTGACCATTGTCTTACATGTTTATAGATCATCTAATTACCATATTACCTAATTACTAAAATCTAGATTTTAAAGATCACAGCAAAGAGTTTTATTATGAAGAACTTTGTTATCTGGTGGTTAATTTAGATGGTAAATTAAATATTTTTAAATCTGCTAAAACAGATCTTTGTTTTCTTTCTTCTCCCCTTTAATGATTGGCATTCCAAACAGAGTCCAACAGCGTTTTTTCCCGTGTGACGTTGGTAAATTATATTCTGCAATAACTGTCTCTCCAGCTTTCAGACTAAAAACTAAGCAAATTCTGCTATTAAAAAAATACATTACTCTCTCATTTTGCATAAAAACATATTTTAAGTCCTAATAACACAAAGAATCTTAAAGATACAAAACAATAAAAATCTAATTAGGTTTTGTCCACACTGCGCAGCTTTTAGTGACATGGCTGTGCCGCTAAAAGACACACAGTGTAACCACAGTTTGTCAGCAGGAGAGAGCTCTCTTGCCGACAAAATTCCACCCCAAACGAGTGGCAGTATTCTTGTCAGCAGGAGAACGCTCCTGTTGACAAAGAGCTGTTCACACTGGCCCTTTTCCTCGACAAAACTTTTGTCTTTTGGGTTGTGTGTTTTTTTAACACCTCTGAATGACAAACGTTTTGTCGTTTACTTGCCAGTGTGAACAAAGCCTAAAATTGGACTATCTATGTCCCTGTAGAATTTTGATCATTTGAGGGTCCTTTGGGCAGCATATTATCCTCAGTCTATTTGGCAACTCCTGTTGATGTCAGTGGGTGTTCTTCCATAGAATAAATACACTGTATGGCTGTTTGAGTGCACTTAGTGTAATGTAAAATATCTACTGATGTGTTTTTCAGTCAGTGGAATCATTACACCAGAATTCCTTAGGATGCACTCTAAATTATGTCCTTAAAGTGTATCCTATGATACAGTGTTTATAAATGTTCTTAAGAAGTCCTTATTGACAAGTCATTAAATCAATGCACTACCACTACCACAGAATTTTAGAATTATCAATTTATATACAGTATCTCCTCACTTAAAGTTGTCCTGGTTAACGTTGTTTCGTTGTAACATTGCTGATCAATTAGGGAACACGCTTGTTTAAAGTTGTGCAATGCTCCCTTCTAACATTATTTGGCAGCCGCTTGCTTTGTCCACTCCTTGCAGGAAGAGCAGCCCATTGCAGCTAGCTGGTGGGGGCTTGGAATCAGGGTGGACCGGCAGCCGCCCTATTCCCCGCTCCCCTAAGTTCCCTGTGCAGCAGCTGCCCAGCAGGCTAGCAATTGCAGCTGTCCCTCCCCCCACTGCCATATGTTGCTCCTGCCCTCTGCCTTGGAGCTGCTCCCCGAGGCTCCTCCTTTCTGTGCTGGGGGGAGGGGAAGAAGAGGGGGGCTAATGTTAGGGCATCCCCCTCCCCCCTGCTCCTGCACCCCACTTACCCCATCTTCCATAGGGCAAGGGGAACACAGGACAGGGCTCAGGACAGAGGGACCTTGCTGGCAGCAGCAGCTGTGGTCTCAGCAAGCTGATCTAATTAACAAGGCAGTGTACTTAAAGGGGAAATGCACATTTCTTTCTCACACAGTGTGTCTCTCTGTCTACGATGCTCTCTCCCCTCCCTCCATTTCTGCTGCCTTGTAGACTTTGAGAGTTAACCTTTGAGGGGATCAGTCAATTGCTAGTTCATCATTTAGCAGTAAGGCATTCCCTGGAAAATATCCCACCCTCTGACTCCTCCACCTCAACCAAGCTTCACAATCATCATCACTGTGTACCAGTATTAAATTGTTTGTTTAAACACACACACACACACACACACACACAGTACATATATATATATATTAGGGTTACCATATTTAACAAATAAAAAAAGAGAACCCTCCATGGGCCCTGGCCCTGCCCATTTCCCACCCCCAGCCCCGCCCCAACTCCGCCCCTTCCCCGCCCCCTCCTCCCTCCCACTCCCAGCCACGCGAAAAGGGCTGCCCGAGTGCTACCGGCTTCACGGTTTGCCGGGCAGCCCTCAGACCCTGTGCCCCCGGCCGGCGCTTCCCCAGTGCAGCTGGAGCCCGGGAGGGGAAGCGCCCAGCCGGGGGCGCAGGGTCTGGAGGCTGCCCGGCAAACCGTGAAGCTGGTAGCACTCGGGCTCCGGGCAGCCCCCATGCCTCCGGACCCTGCACCCCCGGAGCCTGGGAGGGGAAGTGCCTGGCCGGCGGCTGGGGTCCGGAGGCAAGGGGGCTGCCTGAAGCCCATAGCGCTCGGGCAGCTCGGCTCTTAAACAGAGCCGAAGAGTCAGGGGAGGAGCAGAGCAGCCGCGGGAGGGGAAGTGCCCGGCCGGCATTTTCCCGGACATGTTCGGCTTTTTGGCAATTCCCCCCAGACGGGGGTTTGATTACCAAAAAGCAGGACATGTCCGGGAAAAAACGGACGTATGGTAACCCTAATATATATATATATAATCAGGGCTGGCTCCAGGCACCAGCAAACCAAGCACATGCTTGTGGCGGCACATTTTCAGGGGCAGCATTCCAGGCAGCCTTTGTTTTTTTTTTTTTTGCGCTTGGGGCAGCAAAAGCCTAGAGTCGACCCTGGCAACAGCAGTGCATCCTGCAGTCCGCACCTTATGGCTGGATAGGCTCCGAGCAGGGGACACTAGGGCTGGGGGCCACCCCGCGGGGCGCTTAGAGCCGCCTGCAGGTGCTGTAGGGCGGCCGCCCCCCAGCACCGCAGCCGGGGCTGGGCGAAGCAGCCCGAGCCACCCAGGCACTGCGGCAGGGCGGCCAGGAGCAGCATAGTGGGGACCGGTGCCCGGGGTGCTGCTGTGTGGGGCCCGCATCCCGATCTCTGGGGCTCCGCTCCCTCTGGGGCCACCCTGCTCCGGCTCCTCAGCCCCCTGCGGGGGCGGTTCCCCGGCTCTGCCCTCCCTGGTTCCGTCCGGTCCTGGAGGCGGAAGCCCTGGCTGGAGGGACCCTGAGCTGAGACGCAGCCCGGGAGCCCCGCTGCTTACCCTGACCCTGCCAGCGCCGGACCAGCTGGAGCGGGCGGAGTCAGCACTGGTGGGGGGAAGCCCAGTGCTGGGGCAGCAGGGGGGTGGAGAGCCCAGGGCTGGGGTGGGGGCAGCCAAAAAATTTTTTGCTTGGGGCAGCAAAAAACCTAGAGCCGGCCCTATATATAATATAGTCTTTAGTCTGGTGAAAAAAAATTCCCTGGAACCTAACCCCCTCATTTACATTAATTCTTATGGGGAAATTGGATTCACTTACCATCGTTTCGCTTAAAGTCACATTTTTCAGGAACATAACTACAACGTTAAGTGAGGAGTTACTGTACTGTAGGTTACCACATCTCACTAACGAATAAAAATAAGGAACAAAGCACATGACATTTGATTAAGCCAACAGACTAAAAATACAGCTGAAGAATTTGAAAAATGGGCATCCAAAGTTGGGTTCTGAGAGCTATCTTTAAGTACCTAAATAAGCAAACTGATTTTCAAAAGTTCTCAGCGTTTCTTAAAATTAGGTCATTTTTAAGGTACCTGAATATGAATTTAGGAGCTTAACTTTGGGTGTGCATTTTTGAAAATATGGTTAAAGATAACTTTCCAGTTTTATTTTATAAAATTTCTCAAATTGCATATTTTATAATTATTTCTGTCCAGCTGGACTTCTTGGGACAGTCTTTCCTATCAGTCTGCACAGATCTTTATTTTCTCCCACTCTCTTCCCACCCCCTCTTCTTCCATTGTATGGACATTATTCACCCCTCCCAGAATAACCCTTGTGAAGGGAGAAAATGCTTCCCAAATAAAGGCCATTCTGAAGGGGTGGGCGTCATGGGCTTCACACCACATGGAGGCAGAGAATCGATAGGAAAACCTAGATGCATCCTTAACTGATCTTAGGAGCTTCTTCAGAAAGGGCTAGCCACTCTGCTGCTCTCTGGACCTCTGTGAAGGAACAAATTGCTGAAGCGCCATTCTACCACTGATGCCTTTGCATTTTCCACTCCCTAATCCCCTCTCTAAGAAGGATGAAAGTGTAGAGCAGTAGTTAATGTTGCAAGAAGAAGAATTAACTTACATGGATATCCTGAACATCTAACAGCTTTCTAGAGAAGCATACATTGCAGTGGCTGCTGCTTATTCCTGCTGATCTATTGTAAGGCTAAAATGCTTCTTGAAACCCCATAGAATTCTAACCCTCTGATTGCACCACAGCGGGGTTTCTGCAGAGTAGATGGAACATATGGTGGAACTACCACAGCTGCCTTCTACAAATGAGGTCTCTTTTCTACTCGGATTCCTGCTATTTGCCTTTTACCAGGGCCATGGAGCAGAGTGTATAGCATTTTGTCCTTTGTTCCTGCCTTCACTGCTTAGTATCCCTTTTTCCAGCCTCTTCTATAATTATACTTTTACCTCACATCTGCAGCCTGGTTAGCTTGTCTGTTTCAAAATTTATTAAAAAAAATAAATGTTATCCTGCTTCATGCCCTGAGGTAGTTTTTGTAATACAAAATAAAACTGACACGCCTGTTGGACTATGAGGAAACTAAGTGTTGGTGAAACTCGCATCCGTGGCTTTCCTTTGAAGATTAAAAACTGCATTTTCCTTTTTCGCAACATGGTGGATGGCTTTGAGTTTCACCAGTGTTTCCCCTTCAGTCTGACCCAGCTGCCTGTTTTATCTTGTAGTAGAAAACTACTTATAATTAGTTCCATCAAAGAGCTCCTAATTTGCTTAACTTTTTAAAGACAAAATGAAACAACAAGCTAATCAGACCTTACAGATGGACTAGTAAAACCCAAATAAAAAGAAGAAAACATGTACTGGATAGAAAATATATATAATTTTAATCTGTGTTTCTAACAGTTATTGAAAAATCATTAGGAATTTGTTGCATAAGAATGTTTTAAAACAAATTAATTCAAAATATCACTTTTAAAATGTGCATGTTATGATTATATATTTTTTTCTCATAAGAACATATTAGGAAATTGATCAGATAGAGGACTCTAAGTTGCATCTGCAACTTAGTGATGCAGTTGTCTGATTGATATGTACAACTGTGGGTTTGTGGGCCCAACAGATGTATATGCTAATTATATGAGAATAATGTTGGCACCCACAGTAGAAAATCTTAATCTCAAAAATCAGCTTTAAACCAAATAAGCAAGCAAATTCAAAGTTAAGGTTCATATTCCATCCCTGACTCCTCTTCCTGTGTCTACACAATTTTCAGCATGTTTGTTATATATTGACAAAGGACTGGTTTACATGGCAAATTACTGCACAGCAAGTCAGGGTATGACGCTAGAGTGCACCAGCTTGCTGTGCTGTAAAGTTCCATGTGGATGCTGCTACAATACAGTGAAGGTCTCTGAGTGCAATTTGTTAGGACTTTCAGTATGTGTGTGTTGTGGCAGTATCCAGTGTTACTGACTGGAAAGCTAGTGCTCTGCAGAGGTACTGTTATTAATGTTTAATATGGATTATGACATGATATTTTTGAATGCAGTTATACCATCTTTATAATTTTTAGAAATAATTTTGATTCACTTAGTAAACGCATTAAGAAATCAGATAAAACCTAAAATTAAACTTACAGAGTTATGCATAGTTTATAATGTAAACCAACCCTTAGTACTCCTGAAATGTACTTATGCTTCCATCAAAAGCAGCACTAGCAATGACATCTTTATCTTTTTGTTATAATGCCAAATGGAGCCAACTTATTTAATGCCTTTATTGTACAGAAATACTACTATTACATTCACCATGGAATTGATACAGAACATGTCGCTCCAATGGAAGACTCTTGGCTGGAGCATGTCTTGGATTTAGTTCCACAGCATCTGAAAGTACTCAGCGAAAGTATATATTTACTGTCTGATGAAATGAGAGAAGACTATCTTCTGAGTGTAAAGAAAGCTATAGGTAAATTGATGATGATATCTGTTCTTTCTAGTTGTATGAGTTATTGAAATATATATATTCATTGTGAATACCATCATTAAATAAATTAGAAGTTTGTAGATGACTGAGATGTTGGATACATATTTTTAATAGGAAAGTTCCACAGGATTTCATGTTTTTGTCCCCTAAAGGGAGAAATATGGCCTCATTCAACACTTTTGCTGTTTCATAAAAATTGCTTTTATTTTGTAAATCTCACTTAAATAAAATTATTTTGAATTGCATACCCTGTACAGTTACACCCCTGCATCATCATTCACTTCACTGGGATTGCCCAACTGTTTGGATCCATTAGTGTAGTGTTGTTTTTCCTTTACTAAACATATTTATGTTTTGGCTTTTTTTATACCTTCTTTTAGTTGACTTTGTTTTAAGAGATCCCAGGGAAAAAGATGAAGACAAGAAGCAAGCTTTTCTTCCACCTCATCGTGCAGAGTAAGAAAACATATTCCTTCAAGAACACTGACTAGACAGCAGTAGGAGAGAATACTGTATGTAGGGAAATCTTATTAGACAAAGGCAATTGATTCAAACTGGAGCATGTTAAATATCCCTAAAAATAAATAATATTAGCTATTTGTTGCATAAACTCGTATAGTTGCGTATTAAAGCTCTGAAAAATATGTGGTTAGTCTGACAAACTTTTGAGAACAAATTTCCTGTCATAGCATTTAACATTTATAAATGATTATAAGGTTGGATGTAGTCCCACAGCAAGTGATCATAAGATAATTGGTCACATCCTCAGCTGATGTAAATTGACATTGCTCCATTGATTTTAGTGCACAGTCTGCATGGATTTCAATGTAGGTATGCCAGTTTACATTGGCTAAGGATCCATCTCGATAAGTTTTAGTTCAAGCATACCCCCTATCTCATCCCTATTCAGGGACCCTTCTCATAAGTCTACTAAGATCAGAGGTTCTGTCTGGTTTGACAAAAGTGGCCATAGATGAGGTGTCAAGGGAATTCAGAGGAAAAGGAGTTTATTAAAGATAATTCCTAATCCTGAAAAAGGATGGAGGCTTTTGACCTATATTAGAATTGAGAAAACATTCCTTTGTCAGAAAGTTCCACTTACATTTGCTGACCCTAGCATTTATAATACCTTCCCTTTCAACACAGAATTGGTTGGCAGCTTTTGATATGAATGATGTATATTGCCATATGTCAATCAGACTCAGTCTTTGTTTTCTAGTATGGAAGATGATTTCCCATTCAGGGTCCTTCAGTTTGGTCTTTCTGCTGGCTCCAGAAGTTTTACAAAATGCCTCTCAGCTATGGTAGCACATTTACAGAGACAATAGATCCATGGGTCCTGTGGCACCTTTAAGACTAACAGAAGTATTGGGAGCATAAGCTTTCGTGGGTAAGAACCTCACTTCTTCAGATGCAAGTAATGGAAATCTCCAGAGGCAGGTATAAATCAGTATCGAGATAATGAGGTTAGTTCAATCAGGGAGGGTGAGGTGCTCTGCTAGCAGTTGAGGTGTGAACACCAAGCAGTTGAGGTGTGATGGATCAGGATTAAACAAAGACTGTGAATGGCTATCCAACTACAGAAGCAGCTTCTCCTCCCTTGGTGTTCTCACCTCAACTGCTAGCAGAGCACCTCACCCTCCCTGATTGAACTAACCGCATTATCTCAATACTGATTTATACCTGCCTCTGGGGATTTCCATTTCTTGCATCTGAAGAAGTGAGGTTCTTATCCACGAAAGCTTATGGTCCCAATACTTCTGTTAGTCTTAAAGGTGCCACAGGATCCTCTGTTGTTTTTTACAGATTCAGACTAACACGGCTACCCCTCTGATAATAGATCCATGGATACCCATATTTAGATGACTTAATTGCTATTCAAACCATTGCCAGAAGAAAATCTATCCAGAACCATGTATCCTAAGGTTATCTAGTTGAGAAGTTGGGACTTAGGCTAAATTTGGAGCAGTTGCTCTTGCTACTCCCTCAAATGATCCTCTTCACAGGGATAATTCTGGACTGTCAAGTAGGGAGAGCACTTCTTCCAGAAGAGGTTTTTAAAGATTCAGTTAGCCATAGCTTTACTACACCAACTACCATGTCAGAGAACCATATTCTTTCTTAAATTAATGGGCTTAATAGCCTCAGCTATATATGCAACAACTTACACCCAGCTCAAAATGAAATTTAGCCAGCATGTCTCTAACAAAGACGATACCAAAGAATTTGCAATTGTCTCTATCATGGGAGACTCAGTCACACTATTCTTAAGGGGTCTGGCTTTTAACCCTCCAGTTCCATCAGTAACCTCAGAAACATCCGGTGTGGGATGAGGAGCACACTTCAATAAATGGACAGTTCATGGTCATTGGAATTTTGTCCTAACCACAGCTTTCATTCAGGCTATATTGGTATACATGGTACAGCTGAAATTTTCAAGTCCCTTTATCGATTAAAGTTAATTTACCCACCATATCGACTTATCACTCATAGAAAACAATCTGTTTTCACACATGGGACAGGAAAGAGATTTATGAAAGGGTTGATGAACTTCTACCAACCAATCAAGAACCCTTCACCAGCATTGGATCTTAGCATAGTCCTAACACAGCTTATGAAGCTTCCCTTTGAGCCAGTGGGAGAATGCTCTTTATTTCACCTTTCAATTAAAACAGCTTTCACCTTAGCCGTAACATCAGCTAGAAAAGTGAGTGAACTGCAGCCTCTCAGGGCTGACCTGCGATTTATAGTATTTCAAAAAGATAAAATTGTGCTATGTCACCAACAAGTTTCTCCCTACGCTGGTAACCCAATTTCACATTAATCAGTGAATTAACCTGCTGGTAATTTTCCCAAGCCCACGTGCACATGCAGGTGAAAAATAAATTGCATAATTTAGTTTTAAATGCAATAAAGGCTTGAGTTTATTATTTAAATAGTTAAGAAAGTTTCCTAATCTATTCACGTTATGCTAATAATAAAAAAGGTTAAGTGATCACCTCTTAGGCATTATCAAATTGGGTTAGGCTATGCATATAAGGAGCCTGCACATTAGCATCCATCCCTATCCCCATTCCACCATAGTTAGGGTGAACTCAATGGCATGCCTTAGACATGTTCCACATACAGAAGTTTGTAGGGCTGCAATGTGGAGATCCATAGATATGTTTACAAAATGTTTACTATGGACCTAGTGTCTAGATCAGATGCTCAGTTTGGCCGAGCAGTATTTCAGTCCCTCTTTAATTAGGACTCCATGTCCCGCCTTTCTTCAAGGTCAGTACTGCTTGTCAAAATATCCCATGAATGGGAATAAGCAGAGGCCACTCGAAGAAGAAATAAAGGTTACTCACCTGTAACTTAAGTTTTTTTAGAGGTACTCTCTCTATTCTCACTCCCAGACCATCTTCCCTTCTTTCTCCGAATCCTAATTCCAAACTTGGATTTGAGGAGATTGTTGGAAGGAAATGAGGTGGCTGGAACACCATGTCCCCTTCTGTACCTTGATCCTCACAACATTCAGGAACAGTGAATAGAGAGGCAGGCACTGCTATCAAAATATTCCACCGTCAGAGCCGCACCATCAGCACATCCCATGAATGTGAACATGCAGAGTCCATCTCAAAGAACTCTGGTTACAGGCGAGAAACATTAATCTCTGTCACAATAAAACATGTTTGTTATAATTTTAGTTTTTTAAAAAGTCATGGCACAAAATAGTTTAACTATTAAATCTATTTTCCATTAGAAAGTGTTAAATAACTATGATTAACAGTTTTTAAAGTATGTAAAGTTAGCAGGATACCACAAAGTGCTAAACACATAAAAATGCTTGAAAATTGTACTCAGTAGCAGGCAGACTGAGGTGAAAAAGGCAATGACGTTTTATTAAAAGACCTTAGGATTCACTGGTTTTGTGACAAAAATCATGGTTGTGACAAACATCCAGCCTTACCTATTACATATTCAAGCTCATTGAGAAAAAAATATTGGTTAATTACCTGTTTAAGCAGCATGCATGTAATCTAATTAGTTTGATGAGCTCAGAGAAGTCATAAGGGACCATGAATGAGTTACATATCTCTGCTTAAGTTTTATCATAAAGTTCTATCTCAATATTTAATTTTATATGTACTCCCCAAAATTCTAGGACAATATTTTTAATTTCTTAAGAGTGAAAGAGGAAATTAGTTTTATGTCCCAAATTGTAAATCTCAGTGGCATGCAACACAATTATAACTATTAAGGAAAATATACATATATTTTGGATTCTTAGCATGACTAACTGGAGACTTTATTTTACTGTTTTGTTTAGAATGGAAGTTGTGCCAAAACCTTGGAACAAGTCTTTCTTGTCAGCCTGCAGTTACATAAAGGAAAATTTGTATGCAATGAACCCCACAATGTTGGCTGTTCTGGACTTATGGGAGACTTCTTTTAAGTAAGTGTGGACCCTGTAGATTTCAAGTTCTTCTGACAGAAAATGTGCAAAATCTACTTACTGTGTCATTTTAGGATTTAAGGCTACTAAGGAATCTTCCAAGTGATTGTTGACTCTATATAGCTGGCCACATTCCTGATACAGTGTGTGGGTTGGGACTGAAAGTGAGGGAGATGATTATATACCCATGTCATGGGAAGACCATTGCCTCCTTTCATTTTGAAGTTGAACTGACTTACATGTTTTCGTTGGGGCAATGGATCTGTTTTGATTTACTTCTGCTAAATCTGAAAGTTGGTTAATGAAGGATGTCCTTGAACCAGTCAGACATTCCAAACACATTTTTATTACTTTTCTGCTTCTATCATTGTGACCAAGTAGGAGACCAGAAGGACAGCCACTGAGTCTATAGTGAAAGGCAAAAACTCAGCATTAGAAAAAATGTTTAATAGTCTAAAAAAAAATGATGTTAGATTACTCAGAAAAGGAGCATGCAAAAAGGCTTATTCCAGGATGGAAAAAAGTGTCTATGATCTCTATCCATCTAGCCCCACAAATTTATAACATTTTACTGATGTCTGCCTTGACATCCTTTTATGCAGGACTCTCAGAATATTT